>NC_069145.1:85961760-85965473 GCF_943734635.1 Anopheles cruzii
TGATACGAGACTAGGTTCTTGGCCAGTGGGTATCCGCCATACCACGATGGATAGGAGTATTTATCCACGACGGATGGTAGACCGTACGAGTTGCCGACGACCACTTTCGACACCGGCCATCCAGATGCATAGTTAGGGTACGACAGGACATCATCGTACGGAAAATATGATGCCTCGCAGGCAACGGCAAAGGCAAGGGCCACGATTGCGACGAAAACCTGTGAAATGGTAAAAAGATTGTCAGATAATACTTTGGATCTTGACAGAATGGGAAAATTACCTTCATGATGGAATATGCAATGGTTGATTGCGATGCGTGAAGTGTTGAAGTTCCGAACTGAACTGATAGTGAATCTACTGTTGGACACATCTTTTTATATCGAACCCACCAGGAAAGACGAAAAATGAAAGGGTAAGCTCATCATGAAGGACTTACGGAAGTCAGTCGGCTCACCGATCGTTATAAAAGCAGACGATCCTCCGAAGAGACAGTCACAGTTCACTTGCAGCTTTTCGCGATCGCTACAAACAGCCGAAGTTCTTTCAACCAACAACATGAAGGTGAGTTTCTAACACCAAATACTTTTTGGCATTGTTTTTCAAATTCGATTCTTTGTTCGATCAGGCCTTTATCGCACTCGCCGTCCTGGCTTTGGCCACCGCATCCCAGGGATCGTACCTTCCGGCCGTTCAATCGGTTTTCCCGTACTCCTACAACTCCGGAGTCTATGGCCTGAATGCGTACGACGGATATGGTCACTATTCTTCGCTTGGTGGCTTGGGATACTCTTCGCTGCTGGACCACGGACTGTCGTATCCTTACTCTACGAGTCTGCCATACTCCGGCTATAATCAAGGTCTAAACGGTTACTACGGATCGAAGTACGCTCCGACAGTTGTCCAAGCCAATGTCAACACTCTGAAGACGGTTGACCATCTGGGACTTTATGACGGATACGGCGCCGCTCTGCCGTATTCCGGCTACAACCAAGGCCTATACGGATACTACGGATCGAAGTACGCTCCGACCGTTTTCCAGGCCAACGTCAACACTCTGAAGACGGCTGACCATCTGGGACTCTATGGCGCATACGGTCTGGGATACAACAACTACCTGTCGGTGGCCCATGCTGCCAAATACGTGGCTGCCAACCCGGGAGCCGTGCATGTTGCTCCTCTGCCGGGACATCTCGTCAACCAGAAGTCGATTGTGGCTTAAGAGCTTAGAAAAATGTGATAAACTTGTAAATAAAGACCCTGCGACGTGTGCGCATTTCAACATGATAAAACCTTGGTTTGCGTCTAAAATGAAAGAACAGTACTAACATCAAAATTGATTACACTGTTTCAAAAGGGCTCGGTTTTCAGTTCTCTGGGTTTAGTAATGGCGGTGAATTGTTCGGCCTACTTCTTTGTTGAATTTTATTTCTTTATCCTCACTGGTCTGTTTACTTTACACGTTGTGCGTGTTTAACATTTCTAACCCTTTTCCCGGCTTGGTTTACGGTTTGCGACATGCTAAGGGATTGCTCTCTTGGCATATTGTAACCACTTCCCTCAGCGACCGAAGTAAGAATAATCCTTTTGTACCGAATTTATGTTAACCTACCCAGGTCTAAGTACGTGGTGGCTTTTCTGCTACCCTCAACGTAATCGCTGTCGATCGTCTCCAGGGTGGCGTGTCGCTGCTTATGCTGAGCCCAGTGTTTATGTTAGCTTTCTGCTTTGCGCGTTTCACTCAGAAGGCGTCTTGTGGGTGGTTCTCATTGGTTTCCGTTCCCAGTTTTTACACAAACACCCTTCTTTCTTAGAACATCATTCGCTCTGATACTTTGATTCTTTCAAAGGGTATGGTCTGCTTCCTCCACAGATACATTGTGCCACATAACTGAAGCTGTGGAAGAACGCAAAAATAAAATAATCCTCTTTGAAAATAGAATATTACCAAGTTATTCTATACCTTCGTGTATGGACATGGATACACCTTGCGATGTGGTATTCATCAATGACGGATGGCAAGCCACACGAGGAGCCAACGACAACCTTCGGAACAGGCATTCCAAAAACATGATGTCTCGCATGTAACGGCAAAGGCCAGAGCAACGACTGTGACGAAAATTAGGAATTTTTTATTAGATAATGAATTTTCTATTAGAAACATCTTTAATATCGAACTCATCAGGAAAGGGTTAAATGAAAGGAAAATTTATCATGAAGGACTTCTGGAATGCGATCGGTTCGCCGAGCGATATAAAAGCAGATGCTCCTCCGATCAGACTGTCACAGTTTACTTGGAGCTTTACGTGAACTGTACAAACAAGCGAAGTTCAGTCAACGAACAATATGAAGGTAAGTTTCTAGCCAACACTCGGTTGTTTGGTTTAGTTGTTCAATTCTATTTCATTCCTCGTTCAGACCTTTGTAGCGATCGCCGTCCTGGTTTTGGTTGCTTCATAGCGCGCATTTTACCTTCTGGCCGTCTAGTCTGTTCTTCCTAACTCCTACTCTTGTGGAGTAAATGGCGTGAATTGCTTCTGTACTCTACTCAGGCTTCAACCATGATCTATATGGATACTACGGATCGAAGTACGCTCCGCTCGTTGTCCAGGCGAACGTAAACATCCTGCAAACGGTTAACCATCTGGGACTGTATGGAGAATTCGGACTTGAACACGGATACAACAACAACCTCTTGCTCGTAGCAACTCGTGAGCTGTGTCCCGCTGTTATTAAACTGTAAATAAAGTATTCGGGGCTTGCTGCTTCCGAGATGCCAATTTCAATTGTTACGATCGTGGATGAGCTCTTGTTTAGTGCTAGGGACCATCCGGGAAGCTACTTCGTCTATGCACCAGAACCCAGGGGAAGATTAAACTGTTCCAACGTTTAGTAGGATTGTGAATGGTCAAGTGCAGCGTACTGCAGTGCATAGCGTCAACCCACTTTAAGCTCCGAAGAGAAATCACAGCAAAACTACTTGCAACTTGACGCACGTGCGTGCCGCAACGGACCGTTACTCAAACCAACATGTCGTTCGCCAGCACGCGTACGCACTTCACGGTTAAAACCCGAAGTTTCAAGATCAATGGCAGCGGCACATTGCTCTATAACAGCTGCGGACCGGTTCGGTTGAAATTTTAATCGTTCGGGTCGGCTGTAATTCACCGAATACTGAGATTGGTCACTTCGGGCCAGAAGACCAGTAGTTGTGAAACTATCGTAATCACACTTGGAAACATCGTCTAAGCGAATGTTGATATAGTTTTACGGTGACGGTATTGTTTATGCATTTGTGATGTCACAAGTGGCAACCGAGTGAACGGAGCAAAGCTTGCAACGCACCATAAGCCGCCTCGGAGACCTTCACGCAGTAACGGGCAGAGCAGAGACGGCCAACCTGTGTTTGCCGAAGTGGTTGAACCCACGACGCACCGCACACTGGCAGCTGATCGATGCGTGCGGACGTATGATACCGGTGCGTAGTCGGTGATCAAACCGAGTCGCGGCAGGGCAGGGCTTCGATGGAATGTCTCGGCAAAGTGCAATGTCATGGCACCGGAGCCGGAATGTGAACAGGTTTCTTGCGCGAGCCCCGCGAGGCACGCAGACTAGCGGATAGCGTTTTTCGCACACTGGACGTTCACTTCCTGCCCGGTCGGCTCGGGTGAGGCTAGAAAATGATCCATTAGTTCGTCGGTTTTGGTTTCGTTTAT
>NC_069145.1:85965973-85971353 GCF_943734635.1 Anopheles cruzii
CTGTGCATGTGGCTCCTCTGCCGGGACATCTCGTCAACCAGAAGTCGTATGTGGCTTGAATGCTCGGCAAAATGTGATTTGTAAATAAAATATCAGAAAATGGGTTAATGCAATATTAAATAATTGGTTTCATTCAATGTCCAAGAGGACAAACATTTTTAAAAGGAAGCCGTCTAGCAAAATATGCTCTCGCATGGTGTGCAGCCCTTTTTCATTTCCTCTGCGTCACCATTTCGCCATTTGCACAAGTTGAGCAAAATTGAGCAAAAATAAATTGTTAAACGATCGCTGATTATGAATATAGCTGACACGAGACTGACAGAACAGGAAATTGGACCGCGAAGCACCAACACAAAGAGCAGCAGCAAAATAAAGGGTGTCAAAGAGCGATCGCCGCCTACTGGCGCAATCTTGGCCGGAGGGGCGATGCCAGATGCCAGTGGCCTTGAAGTTATTACCGGGTGTTGATTTCGTTTCTTCAGCCCGTTCCACTCTAGATGCCAAGGCGGCATCCAACCGCACCCGGCACCAATTGATGCCGTTTTTCTTTACGCTGCTTGTCGTTTATTCGCACTGGTGCTTCTCCACGCACTGGCGCCCGAAATTCGACCGTGAGCAAACGTGCGGAAGCCCAGGCCAGGCCTACGCTTACGGCTACCGTCGATCGATTTCATCCACCTCTGTGACACATTCGCTTTCCGACACACGATCTTACCATATGTTTCTACAAGAAAGAGGGCTCGTGACATGGTTGGTAATGCTCTAGCGATCCACCGTGCGTGCGTTAATTTGAAAGACTTTCCGGTAATCCGGGGGCTCGTCTTCCGCACTGACTTAACTCAAGACCCAGATCGTCAGAGTAACTTGAATGAAATGGCAAAAGAAGGAGAATAAGAACTGGATAGCCACTGTTTCGTAGTCTTCAGAAGTTTCGAAAAACAATTTAATCGTGTACGTCAAACGGCATCTACAAATCGCGTTAACATCCACATTGTACTGATAACTCGATAAGAAACCATTTTTTACACTTGCAACAATCCAGTTTATTTCGAACCAATCTCAGAGCCCAACACTACCGTAATCCATTGTTTGCTTTATCTTCGCTGCGTGCTAGTCCAGTATTTACAGAGTTCCGGGAGCGGGCTCAACGTTGAGCGACTTCTGGTTGATGGCGTGTCCTGGCAGTGGAGCATGGTGGACGGCACCTCGGGTGGCAGCAACGTAGGAGGCCTCCTTGTGGACCGGAGCGTACACAGTGGGGACGGCGTGCACGTAGCTGTGATGGTCGTGAGCGTAGGCAACCGGAGCGGAGTAAGCCAGCGGGGCCTCGACGTAGGTGTTATGGGCAGCGTACGCAACTGGAGCATGAGCATGAGCGGCGTAAGCGGCGACCGGAGCGATTCCGTGGCTGGCGTAGGTTACGGCCGGGGCAGAGTAAGCAGTGACGTACCGGGGCACCACGTTCTGCTGGACCACGGTTTCGGCTGCGTACACCGATGGGACCACACCATGGATGCTGTGAACTCCACCTTCGACGGCGACGGCCAGAGCGACCATGACTACAGCTGCGATGCACTGTCGAACGAGAGATGACCACCCCCACGAGACCCATTAACCAACTGGATGCGTAAGGCGATCGCTGCGACACTTACCTTCATGATGCTTATTGTTTCCGGTGCTGGTAGCTCCGTTTAATTGTGAGTAGGTCTGAGAGCGGTTGTGATATGACATCCATCATGCCCGTGTCCACTATTTATATGGAATATTCTTCGAAGGCATTGCCTAATTGGGAGCCAACTTCCAAAACCTTGACCAAAGTGAAAGAGAAAAAATCGTCAGCTAACCTGTCCCCCGGTTGGATAAAGGGGGACAGGTTAGTTGGCTCGCTCGAGCGTAACGTCAGGGAGCAATAAATGTTAGTATTCGCCACATAGTTTCGGACCCAAAATAAACCCCATCCATGTGTCTCTCTCTCTCTCCTTGTGGCGTTGTATGCTGAAGGATCAAGAATTTTGGAAACCACTTCCTGGAGAACAGGCTTGGCATCAAAGCAAACAGATGGAAGAAACTGGCATGCGGGGCCGGCGTACTGGAACTAAATCAAACGTAATTCTAAACCGGTACAACCAGCACTCTCGATTCGGGTATCGCATTCCCGGGTGGCACTCCAAAGGGGATTGATGAAAAAATCTAATCAAAAGTGAAACAACCGTAGCAACGTTCCGGCCACGCTGGGGACAGACTGGCGACGGCGAAGAATTCGATCGGACCGGCGCCACCGGCGTTCCAGCATCGCATGCCATACAAACAAAAACCGAGTATAGCGCATGGGCGTAAAGAGCATAAGATTATACTTTGTTTAGAAGCTTTGAAACCGGCCACACGTTCTCTAAATGGTGTACCTTTCTGGGGTGTGTTTTTACATCGTTTCAAAGGACGGACACATACGGCAACGGAGGCTGGACAAGTTTTAATTGCCAAGCCTCTGGAGGTAGATTTGATGTTGTTAAGTAATCATTTAGGGAGTGTCGAACGATCGAATGATGAATCTACGTTCCTTGTTTCTTCTTTCCATCAAAATATAAATAAGTCATGAGTTGTATGGGAGGTGGAAGTCGAACTGGGAGCTGCAAATGCAATGGAGGACCCACCAGAGCATGGAAATAGTTGAAAATGTCACGTTGATTGCAGAAGACTTCAATACAAATACTCGTATACCATCCCACGATTAGCATCAGCGACGTGCGACGTGAATCTGATTTCCGTAGACCGAAACCACCCAGAGTTGATTTGTGTATCACAACGAGCTTTTATTCGCAACTGCCAACAATGTTTCTTTGACCCGTTTGGACGGTTGGGGTTTTTACAGAGTTCCCGGTGCCGGCTCCAGGTTCAGCGACTGCTGATTGATGGCGTGTCCGGGAAGCGGTGCCTCATGGACTGCGCCACGGTTTGCGGCCAGATAGCGAGCTTCCTTCGGAGCAACGGCAACAACAGCGGGCTGGTAGGAATAGGGTGCGACCACGGCAACAGGAGCGGCGGCCTGGTAAGCATAGTTCCACGGAGATACAATTCCGGCGTAAGAATTGTCCTGTACCCAGCTTCCGACGTGGGCTGGTGCCAGATAGGACAGCGCCGCTCCATTGCCCCAGTAGCTGACGGATGATCCCTGGACCGAGACTGCGAGAGCCATCATGACTACAGCTGCGATGCACTGCGGGAAACAGGATTAGGAGGAGATTAGAATCCCACACTTGGTTCCCTATGGAACTAGTCCGTTACCTTCATGATTGTTGGGATGCTCGAGCGATGCCGACTGCGACTGGTTGAACAGTTCAAGTACGTCTCATACAATTTCTGTAGCTGCAGCCGCTTTTATAAGAGTCCTTTCTTTCCTGCAATCAATCGGTGACGAGCTGGATGGCCAATGACCTCGCGGTGACATACGCATGCGATCGGCTAGCTCGGTTGCTTTGCTTCACCAGTAACCGAAGGATTGGTGGGCCGAAGGTGAATTGAGTTTAACCGCACCAAACCGCGCTCTTGCGAGTCAAGCCGGAACTAACTGTCAAGCCAAGTAATATAGAGAGGTTGGTCGAAAAATGGGCTGGAAACCATAAATGTAATAACAACAAAAAGCAGGTTGCCATAAAAAAATGTTAGTGTACAAATGAGTAAAACAATTAAGCGCACGGAAAAAAGAAAGGCGCGTGTTTTCGCATGACTGAACTTGCCACTTGGAACGATGAAACTAACACGAAAGGAAGCAAATTGGAAAGAAGAAGATTGTTGCATTTTTATACGCTACCATGCTTGTTACGCAATTGGCAGCCACACCTCCGATGACGATGAATGTTTGAATGAAGAAAATAACGATATCTTATCATTAGGAGGGATTTTTTTTTCTTTTAGCGAGGAGAACTGTAATATGAATCCTAGCGTTCAATTTACCTTCAAATGATGGCCAATACAAGTTCAACAAAAGGCTCGTCCGTAAATCATCCGCCTGTGCTGCACCGATTAGCCGGTCCAAAATTGTTGAAGATCTGTCTTCGATCATAAACCATTTTTTAACGGATTTAACTTCAAAGACAATGCACTAGTTTTGGTATGTTTGATTTCATTTTCCAATTTCTACTCTCTACAGTAAGGAAATTAAAAGAAATAGAACAAACGGAAAAGGTGCTGATCAAACTACCATCGATCAACTCATCCAAAGTAAGAATGTTAATAAGATCGATGGAGTGCCAGAGGATCACGATGGCGTGCCAATCGTGTTGATAAGATCGCAACATCCGCATTGGTATCCGCGAATTTTTTTGCCTCGATTTCTCCGCCGTAAGGCGCGACTGCCAACGACATCCTGAACCTTCATGCAAAACACTGGCTACGCAGCAAGAAATCTAGCCCAGGCGTGCCTATTCCCGCGTTCTATTTGCAGCAAAGCGCAAGGAACATACATTCACTTCTTGGCGCGAACAAAGAAACACGACCGACCGCCCGGGATGTCGGAGGTTATGGTTGGAAACTAGTGTCCCCACCCAAGTCAGGTCTATGCCGAAGAGCGTTTTTTCGACAGGCGAAAATTTGACTAGTAATTGCCAAACCCTTGCCGAGAATGTGAATGGGACAACATTAGTATAAAAGAGCGGCTATGAAGTGATACTAGAATCATAAGTTGGTTGAGTTCCGCCCAGTTCAGAAGCAACCTTCGTCTCGAGAAGTTTCCCAAGAAAACCACCCCAAATCTTACAACATGAAGGTAAAAGGAGTGATACTGAGCGGCCGCCGATGCCGAGTGAAACTGTGGGGACGCTAACCGGAGGTTGTCTTTCGGTCTGTTTTGCAGTGCATCGTTGTTGCAGTCATGGTCGCGCTGGCCGTTGCCGCCGAAGGAAGTGCCATCGCCTCGTACGCCGTCCCGCTGGCCTACTCTGTACCGCAGACCACGGTCGTCCAGCAGAACGTTGCTCCGAAGTACGTCGTGTCGGATTATCACACCGCGTACGTTGACACGCCCCACGTCGACGCCCATTACCACGGTGCCCATGCTTATGCTCATGTCCCGGCCGTGTCCTACGCCAGCACTGCTGTCCACCCGGTGGCCTACGCTGCCCCACACGCCCACGTGCATACCGTCGCTGCCCACCATCAGGTCCACCACGAGGCTCGCTACCTGGCCGCGAACCGTGGCGCAGTCCATGAGGCACCATTGCCCGGACACGCCGTAAACCAGCAGACGCTGAACCTGGAAGCGGCACCGGGAACGCACTAAGCCGGCTGACCGTCGTTTTCCACGCCTCATGATCGACTGTTCGGCACCCTCTACCTCAATAAACGAAACCAAAACCGACGAACTAATGGATCATTTTCTAGCCTC
>NC_069145.1:85971853-85990157 GCF_943734635.1 Anopheles cruzii
CAAAGTATTATCTGACAATCTTTTCACCATTTTACAGGTTTTCGTCGCAATCGTGGCCCTTGTCTTTGCCGTTGCCTGCGAGGCATCATATTTGCCGTACGATGATGTCCTGTCGTACCCTAACTATGCATCTGGATGGCCGGTATCGAAAGTGGTCGTCGGCAACTCGTACGGTCTACCTTCCGTCGTGGATAAATACTCCTATCCATCGTGGTATGGCGGATACCCACTGACCAAGAACCTAGTCTCGTATCAGTCGGTAGCTCCAGTCCTGCCAACCAAAGTCGTCGATAACAGCTACGGTCTGGGATACAACAAGTTTGTCGTCGGAAGCAGCTACGGTCTGGGGTACAATAAGCTCGTTGCACCGGTCCTTGCTACCAACGTTGTCGGAAGCAGCTATGGCCTGGGATACAACAAGCTCGTCGCTCCTGTTGTGTCCACCAAAGTCGTCGATGGAGGACTATGGAACTATGGCGGTTACGGTGTATGATACAACAAGTATATTTCCTCATATCCCCAAACAATTTTGCAAATGTCATTCGATCTTGCGCTCGACCGCGTGTTTGCGTTCGCTTTCGTTGTTGTTTCTCCAGTCATTACGGGATTACCTTCTGCCTATCGATATGTGTTGCTTCGTCGCGTTCTTTCTATTCTCTCGTCCGCTTCAATCGCGCTTCGCCTTCCCGGTTTAAGCCCACCCCGAAAATCGTCTAATAAAAAATGATTTTTTGAGAAACCACAATTAACCTTTTTCTTTATGGTATGATCCAGTTTTGGAGAGAGACCTTCGGATAGACCGCGTTGAATTCGGCGGGAACGTATAAAAGCGGCACAGCATCTGACAACGGATCAGAAATCAATCGATCGTTGGTTAGGAAGGACACTTGCTCCGCGTACAAATCCAGAAATCATGAAGGTAAGTTGTGTCACGACAGGACACATTTGTTCATCCCTCTTTAACCTTTCTATGCCCACCCCAATCGCAGTGCATCGCAGCTGTAGTCATCATGGCTCTGGCCGTCGCCGTGGATTCCGCCGTGGTTCCGCTGGTCTACTCAGCTCCCGGAACGACGTACGTACAGCAGAATGTGGCTCCGAAATACGTCTCGGGAGCCGTTACCTATTCTGCCCCAGCAGTTACGGCTTACTCCGCCCCCGAAGCGACCTTCGTTCAGCAGAAGTACATTTCGGCACCGGCCGTCGCCTACGCTGCGCCAACGGTCACTGCTTACTCAGTGCCAGAAACGCACGTCGTCCAGCAACACGTTGCGCCCAAATATGTCAACCCCATTGTCCGTTACTCATCGGCTCCTGTTGTAAGCGCCTACTCCGTTCCCGAAAAGACTGTCGTTCAGCAGAACGTCGCCCCGAAATACATCGCCCAGGCCGTCAGCTACTCTGCCCCGGCCGTCAGCTACTCGGCCCCGGCCGTCAGCTACTCGGCCCCGGCCGTATCCTACGTCCCACCGGCCGTCTCTTACACTGCCCCGGCCGTTGCCTACTCTGCCCCGGTGGCGTACTCGGCCCCGACTGTCTACGCCTCGGATTCGGATGTCGTTGAAGCTTCTCCGGTCGCTCCGGTGGCCTCTGTCGAAACCGTTGTGTCCCAGCCCGCTGTGGCCGTCGTTGCCCAACAGGAAGCCCGGTATGTGGCCGCCAACCGAGGTGCCGTTCATGAGGCTCCCCTCGCTGGACACACCATCAACCAGCAGTCTCTGAACGTGGAACCGGCGCCAGGAACTCACTAAGACTCGTCACGACACGTCAACTCGGTGGTAATAACTGCACTGATTATACGCGGTGCGTCGTTAGCTTCCCGAGCGAAACCAACAAATCGACCTCGAAGAAAACATGTGTAACATTGCCTTCAAGTACGAAAGCTCACAAAATGGCTCACAGACACTGATCAGATCAGTCACATTGAACGTTAAATGAATAAAACCGAAAGCAGCAACTTCTTTAATTTGAGTGGAAAGCATAACTTTTAAAATATTTGCAACTGAAGAATTTCCATTTATTTTTCCAAATAAAATCCATCGACGACTTCAGGCGCACCCGGTTCAAGGTTGCTTACACCGAAACCACAACCGGTGAGGTTTTCGTAACATGAACCGAGCCCGGATTTGCCGCTACATTTACCGAGCCTCCAGATTGAACCGTGACCGGATGGTGCCCTACCACGGCGGGCACCACCACGGGTGCTACATGCACCGGATGGACAACATTGTGAACATGATGAACGTAGGGAACATAAACATACTGCCGGACGGTCCCAGGCCAATGATGATGGTGAGCCCTCAAATGGTGATGGAAAAATGGACTGGGATTCGCGCAAACTGCCGCTATCAATCCGAAAGCGAGAACTACTGCCAGAAGAATCTAGAAGACAAGAAAGCGTCCCGAGGAAAGCTTCAATTTGGTGTTCACCCAGTGCCGGGTTCGTTGTACTGATACTTACTTTCATTGCGGAGATGCTGTTGCTCCAAGACCGTAGACGGAACGGAAATGATACTTGACTTAGTTTCCGCTTGGGAATTTATATCATTTCCACCGTTGAAATTTTGAGGAACTGGTTTTCTATTTCACGGTATGCATAATGAGGCACGCTCTTTGTTGTCATATCTGATCGTAAGAGCACTGGTTTGCTTTTAATGAAGCCGCACCGAATAGCGGATTCCGGAAATGCAATGAAACAAAAGGAATGCGGTACACGAAAGGTGAAAATGACAAAGTTATTTTATTCAGCGCATGTTTGCCTGTAAATACCTTATGAAGTCGATTCTGTTATATGTTATTGGACTTTAGACCGAACCAAATCGTCCAGGTTCAGCTGTTGAAAACGTGTCCTGGCAGAGGCGTCTCGTGTATTGCTCCGAGATAGGCGGCTAGATGGTGAGCTTTATTCTGGTTGTTCAGCTGATGCGTTGTACACCAGGGGGCAGGCGTGGTGATAGGAATCCATCCGCACGATCGGTCAATACGTCAGTTCTCGAGACCACGGCCAGGGCCACCAAGAACACAGCTACGAAACACTGAACCAAGAAAAATATTAAACACAAACCGGACGCTTAAGAATGTTGCACGGAAATCAATACAATCGATTGAAAATACCTTGATGACCACTGAAAGCATGATAAACGTTGCAGAAGAAGGTTGGATAAAGTTTGTTTAAAAATTCTGCGATTCGCTTACGGAAAAGGCTTCATTTTAAGCCGACTGAAAACGCTACACGCAAGCGTGCATCGTTTAATCTAGTCCGCCTATTTTATGACGCACTTGAAAAAGAGAATTTAAAGATATTGAACGAGTAAAAAAACCTTTAACCAGTTTCTTTACGGTGCCGGCGCAAAAGCCGGTGCGGAGTGCAGTGACCAGCGCAACACTTGCTTGGTAAGATTGAGTATAACCGATCTTCTTGTTCCACCTCTTGCATTGGAGCACGCTTGAAGAAAACGAGTATTTTTCTGATCAGGATATTTTTATTTTCCGACATACAGCGCAGCAATTACACTGCATCGTCATTGGTGTTCCCTCTCCGGAGACGACTTATCTGATGTTCAACAATATGTTGTCAGCGAAAGAATTGCCTTTTCTGATCCGTGGACCATGCGAGAGTATAAAAGACGAGAGCAAGGATTGCTTTTGCAACAGACCTCCTCGAAGTCTTCATTCGAACGTTCGCTTTCGATAACCGTCTAATCGATTCCTTGACGCAATCATGAAGGTAGGGCTACAAATAATCATCAAATTGTTCAGCAGCAATTTCTATTTTATTTATCCAACATTTCTTTTTCAGTGCATCGCAGCTGTAGTCATGATGGCGCTGGCAGTGATCGCCGAAGCTGGACTGGCCCCGTTGTACTACGGTGCTCCGTTAGCCTTGGCCGCTCCGCACACGACCATTGTGCAGAATAACGCCGAGCCGAAGCTCATTGTCGCTCCTCAGGCACTGACCTATGCTCATGCACCGCTGGCCTATGCTGCCCCGTACTACTACGGCGCTCCGCTGGCGTACAGCGCACCGGCTCTATTCTACCAGAAGGAAGCTCGCTATCTGGCCGCCAATCGAGGTGCAATCCACGAGGCACCCCTACCGGGTCACGCTTTCTCCCAGCAGCAGCTCAACCTGGACGCTGCACCAGGTACGGCCTAAAGTCCAATAACAGATGTTCGGCCATCTTCTGAAAAGACTTCAACAGATTTCGGTTGGCAACCATGAGCGAAATAAAATTTCACATTTCGGGCACTCAATGCGCATTGTTTCAACGCATTTACTTCGAGAAAGAAATAAACTAAGCTGAGATAACTTGCAACTGATAATTCCAAAGTGGAAAAATTAGTTGCAAGTACCTCTGTCTGGAATCGGAAGACAACTTCACGGGGGTGCCACTTAATGCAAACCAATGCCCTTACCTGACAAGATCAGATATCACAACAAAGAGCGGGCATTAGGCCGGCTCCTACAACGGAAAACCAGTTCCTCCCAGCTTTAACAATTGATATAAATTCCCAAGCTGAAGCTAAGCCATGCCTCATTTCCGATGCGTCCACGATTTTCTCAGCAAAAGTACCATCGAAATGAAAGTAAGTACCAGCACATCAATTTCGAAGAACGCGGACAACTAATTGAACCTTTCCTTGGCACGTTTTCTGTTTCTAGATTCTGCCAATAATTCTTGCTTTCGTATTTCTAACGCAAGTTTACGGAAGTCCCATGCCATTTTTGCACAGCCATCGAGCAGCTCACCACCGACCGGAGAATGTATCGCACGTTCCGCACGTCTCACACTCGCACGTTTACAAAGCCGTTCGTTCGGCAGCGGTTTTCTTGGTTAGACCAGCGTCTCAAGCATTAAGAGTAATGCTTCCAACAATACGAAACCTATTCAACGTACGAACGCTGCTCCAGCTATAGTTTGTTGCGAGCAGGAGATCAATTTATTGAGTTCAATTATCCTGTTTCTTTACTTGCAACACGAACGCCGTCCACAGTTCACGCTGCTCAGCATCAGCTGGACCCCAATCTTGTGCCTGCAGTTGGTCCTTCAAACGCTAGATAGATAAGAAAAAAATCCATGTAAATACTCCCAACAAGAGTTACTACTTGTGAGCCACATTCAGTCTTACCTTCATCAACGGTCCTTTGGAACGACTCAATCGATACAGCATAAACCCTGGTATGCAAAGCATTGACGCGAAACAACTGGCCCATCCGACGCCAATTGCCCAACGAGGGTAAGCCAGACCGTTGTACGATACCTCCGTGTTGTAAGCGATTGTGGTGAAAAAGATAAACTTCACAAAAAATAGAAACCCAAAAACAGATTAAATTACGCCCCCTGTGTCGTATATTTTCTACTTACAATCAGCACAACCGGTGTTACATACTTCCACGATAACACCCAGAACCGTTCGACCTTTCGGTCAATCATAAACTGAATATCGCGCACGAAATGGTGGCACCCGTAGATCCACCCCACGGCAATGACTTCCACAATGCAGACCAGTATTACTGAAATCGACGCCGAGTACCAATCCAACAGCTGTATCAGGTACATTCCTCCCTGGCAATAAAAATAAAATAAAGTAACGTAAAACGGAGCTCGTTTTAATGGTAAACGCCAGGGTGCGAATCACTTACCCGGGTGACGCAGGACACGGACAGCAGAAACAGCAGGAAGCATGTCCCGGCGGTTATAGATAGTTTCGTTTGTCTCAACGAAGGGAAGACATCCAGGACGGATGATATGATGGCTTCGATCTGTACAAACTAGAGCGGCGCAACGGGTCGGGCTTACTACTTTGGGCAGCGGTACATTGTTGCATGCGATGCGCTTCACTTACCATACTGTCCACTCCCAGGAGAAACAGCATGCTGAAGAACAAGGCGGCCCACAGCGGGGACAGCGGCAGCATGCTGATCGCCTCCGGGTACGTGATAAAAGCCAGCCCCGGACCACCGGTAGCGGCCGTTGCCACAGGCAGACCGGTTTGATCTTTAACAAATTGACCATTAGCCCTGGGCCGGAAGCGAACCGCGGCCGCGGCGGAATGCACGAAACTTACACGAAAAGTATCCCAGCACGGAAAACACCACAAAGCCGGCCAGCACGCTGGTGGCACAGTTGACGATCGGGATCAGTATCGAGTCGAGCTTGGTGTTGTTCTTGAACTGGTTGTAGCTGGCCATGTTCACGATGCCACCCCAGCCGGGGCCGAGCGAGAAAAAAATCTGTATGGCCGCGTCTGCCCATACCTTCAGGTTTAGCAGCTGGCTCCACTGCGGCATGATGTAGAACTTGATGCCATCGACCGCACCGGGCAGGGTTACGCCCCGGACGAGCAGCACCGCCAAGATGACGAACGGAAACGTCGCGGTGAAGTACACCACCTTCCCGACCGACTCGACACCTTTGGCGATGCAGCAAAAAATGACGACCCACGCGATGACGTTACAAACGAACAGTGGCCACACGATGCCACCGGGATCGTCTATGCCCTGGGAGATCTGAAGTATTTCGTTGCTACAGCCCAGATGGTTGCGAAGGAATAGTAGGGATGACATTCAGTAACTCAGATTACGGGACCGCAACGTGCGGGTCTTACTGGAAAAACTCATCCGCCGGTGTGCGGTATCGTTCCGATGGCGGCAGGATGCTATTGTTAACGAACGCTTCGACATGTCGTCCGCCATCGCGCAGCTCCACACAACGATCCGTGTTCCAGGCGTTCTGGCAGGTTTCCCACGGCAAGCTCGTCCGCAGTGACTTCCAGAGAAACAGAATGGGGTACGAAATGATGACATTGTAGTAGGCGGTGCAGATGAAGTTGATCACTATGATCGCGATGCCTGAACCCTTTAGCAGGGGTGCGATTTTGAACACCGTGACACACCCCGTACCACTGAACTGTCCGAGGCACACTTCGAGAAAGAACAGCGGAACACCGCACAGCGCCAGCATCAGCAGATACGGCACCAGAAATGCTCCACCACCGTTCCGATAGCAGAGGTACGGGAAACGCCAAACATTGCCCAAACCGATTGCGTACCCCATGCACGACAGGATGAACTCGGTTTTGGACGCCCAGTGGCCACGTGATGATCTATCTTTCGCCATCGTACACTTGGCGTAAGGCCCTGCACCTACATCACACTCCGCTTAAGAACCACCGCTGAACGACTGGACGCGAATCACCGCGGACACTATACTTACATCTCATGCGCATCTCAATCAGCGATGATCAGCTTCAATTGAGCCAAGTATCTTCTTCACACGTCTTCATATCCACACCTAACAACAGCTGCCGGCTGTTGGCTCAAACCGCTACAATCTGGGGGTTGAGTCTTCCCCATTATTGCTGCTGATTATCTAAGCCTGGCGGGTTTTCAATCCGTAACCTTAACTGGCACTTGGAACTTTCAACTTCCCACTCGCCACTGAACTCAGATTCGGGAGTTTGACTTTCTCGAAGATCGTATTTCACCAGTGGCCAGCGTCGGCAACGTTCCCGTGGAACGTTTCCCATGGTAATTTTCCGCGTACTAAACGTCAGGTCCGCCGGTAGCCACGGCCAAGGCGTCGCGCGCAACTCGAGGAGCTCATTATATATACCCATCGTTGATGCCGACGTACCGTCTGTCGCGCAATTAATTCACTACACCCCTACGCTGACCTGGCCATTAGCATTCGTTACGACTTTCAAGGGTAACGGCGATGATACACCAAGCTGGCAGAACAGAAGCGAACACGATATTAATAGCCATTTGTTTTTGAACAACGATATACTAAAATCTAGTTCTAAGACAGGGAAGTGTTTGCCGTTTACAAAATGGCCTCTCTCTACTGGATCGACTCGTTCCAGTTCTGAGGCCGAATCAGGACGTTTGTCCTCGGCACATCTATGTCAATATCGCTCATCCCAAGGTTCAACAAACGCACCCTTCGGCGAACGGCGGTGCCCGTTGACCTGTATTTACTAATAGACTGGTAATCGCCAATGCTGCTAAATATGGAATATTAAAACGCAAAATTTGCACAATTATCGGCCCTATTTGGTGAACTTCGTTTGCACGGATTATAAAACCCAAGCGGGAGCTCCAGACGGTACATCAGTGTGACAACCACTGTCGTTCACAGCTTTCTCTCTCGGAGCATTTTCTGTCCTAAGCGCTATCAACCATGTCTGCGAGCACCACTCCGATCACCTCGGATGAGTCAATCGTGATCACCGGTATCGCCGGCAAGTACCCGCGGTCGGATAGCGTCAGTCACTTTGCTGACAATCTGTACAACAAGGTGAGCAACAGCCTCCTGCATAACAGTGAAGCAAACAGGACGAAACCTCCGTTACCGTTCCGCTTTTGTTAGGTTGATTTGGTGGATGACAAGGAAGACCGATGGAGACATCTGTACGCGGGCATTCCCAAGCGGCTCGGAAAGTTGAACAACCTCGGCAAGTTTGACGCGGAGTTCTTCGACAGTGGTTTCAAGGAAACGCATTCGATGGATCCTCAGCAGCGTCTGCTGCTGGAGCACTGTTACGAGGCGGTGCTGGATGCTGGTCTCAACCCAGCCGACATCCGGGGTTCCCGCACCGGCGTGTTCATTGGAGTATCAATTGCTGAAACTGAAATCTATTGGACGTACAAGAAATCCAAATCACCTTTCAACAAGTCCATCTTGGGGTAACTAATCGAACAGCATCGTTTGGTAAGTGGTTTGATTTAACGCGTTTCACGTTATCCATTGCTGCAGGTTTGCGAGAAGCATGTACGCTACGAAAATCGCGCGTGTCCTCGATTTAAAAGGGCCTACGATGGCGGTTGATACCGCCTGTAGTAGCTCGATGTACGCTCTCGATTGGGCTTGCAAAGCCATTAGAAGTGGCCAATGTGATGGCGCCATCGTAGCCGGTACCAATCTTACTCTCCATCCGTACATCACGCTACAGTTTGCACTCCTGGGAGTTCTGGCTGCGGATGGATACTGTCGGCCGTTCGATAAAAATGCGTCAGGCTATTCGCGCTCCGAAGCCAATGCCGTTATTCTGCTGCAGAAGGCAAAGGATGCCAAACGCATTTACGCGCACGTTGTCAACACGAAAACCAACTGCGACGGATACAAGCTCGAGGGAATCACCTTCCCGTCGAACAAAATCCAAAAGCAGCTGCTGGATGAGCTGTACTCCGAGGTGCCGTACGATCCCAAGGACATCTGTTATGTCGAGGCCCACAGCACCGGAACGATCGTCGGCGATCCGGAAGAGTGCGACGCCATCGAGAAGGTGTTTTGTCCGGGCCGCACGGAACCGCTGCTGGTGGGTTCGGTTAAATCGAACATCGGACACTCGGAAGCTGCCGCTGGCATCTGTTCCATCACCAAGTGCGTCATCGCAATGCAGAACAAGCTCATTCCGCCGAACATTAACTACACCGAGCCCCGGACGGATGTCCCGTCGCTGCTCAACGGGAAGCTCAAAGTGGTTGACCAACCGACACCTCTCGAGGGCCCGCTGGTGGCAGTGAATTCGTTCGGCTTCGGTGGTGCCAACGCGCACGCACTGTTGCACAACTATCCAAAAGAGAAGATTGATGGAGGATGTCCTTCGGATGGGTTGCCTCGGATAGTGCTTTGGACCGGACGAACGGACGCGGCGGTAGATCTGTTTCTGGAAGGGCTTGTTGGGCAACGCTTCGATGCTGAGTTCTTCGCATTGACCCACAACATTCAACGAAAGCAGATTCCAAACATGAACTCCAGGGGTTACGCCATGCTGAATGGTGGTCCCGATGGCACGGCAGGGCTCCTTCACAAAGGCACCACGGTCACCATTTCGAAGAAGCACGTACAACTTCCCCTGATGCTGGTGTTTGGTGAAATCACGGGCAGCTGGCAAACGTACGGTGAATCGTTCGACAAAATCCCACAGTACGCGATCTGTGTCGCGGAGTGTTTGCAGGCCATCAGAGAGTGTGGTTTCGATGCGTTCGATGAAACGAAGCAGCAAGACGACCCCGTGCAGCAAATCCTGTGGACGTTCATCGTCCAAGTGGGAGTGTACCGGATGCTGCACTGCATGGACTTGATTGTGGACCAATATGCTGGTTACTCGGTAGGACAGATCACATGTGCTTATCTGAGCGGGGCTCTCTCACTTCACGATGCTCTGCGCGTAGCCTATGCGCAAGGATATCTGATCAAAGCACATCGGAGTGACGAAACCCTAAGTCTTGAGAATGTTTCGTCAAACAGGATGTTGAGTGCTAAGCTAGCGAAAGTGCTGAAACCGCTTCGTCTCCACAGCGCTTCGACCAAATGGTTCAATCCTTGTCAACTGCAGTCCTTCGAAATGTATAACCCCAGCTTGAAAGCAGCTTTATATGAATCTCTTGGCGCCGATGTTGCCATTTTGGAGCCGCTGAAAGGCTTGACCTCAAACTTACAAGACAGTTTCGGCCGCTTCCTGTTCGCCCTTGGCGAGTAAGTATGATTCCAGAAAAAGGTTCAAAACTATTTCACAAAATTTGATTGCGTCATGTTCCGTCAACAAACTTTTCAGGGTGTTTCTAAAAGGATATGAGATGAATCTACTCAATCTCTACCCATCGGTTCAGTTCCCGGTTTCGCAGGGTACATCAATGATTTCTTCACGACTTCGGTGGAATCACAGCGATGACTGGCATGTTCCCAACTTCCGAATGACGCGAATGGTTGATCAGGCAACTTCCGAATATACCGTTTCACTGGCCGAACAAGACTTCATCGCTGGCCACTGTATCGATGGACGAATTCTCATACCTGCTACCGGATACCTGTTTTATGTATGGGACTCATTTTCAGCCAATATGGGAATCATCCCGGAAGAGATGCCTGTTGAATTCTCTGAAGTCGAGTTTCTACGTGCAACTACTCTTACTGGAGATCAGCAAGTATTGTTGACGGTAGATTTGAACGATGTTACGGGAAACTTTGAAGTACGCGAAGGTTCCGCACTGGTGGTAACGGGACGCATTCAGCCTCTTAAGAACCACACTCCATCAAAGGCGCAAAAGACTAATACCAACGCAATTGTTTTGCCAACAAAAGATTTCTACAAGGAGCTTCGCCTTCGAGGATATCACTATGGGGGTTTATTCAAGTCCGTCGTCGAAGCCGCCCAAGATGGTTCTCGGGCAAGGATCGAATGGAAACAAAACTGGACCGCCCTGTTGGATTGTATACTTCAAGTGGCCATCATTGCAGTGGACTCCCGATCGTTGGTAATTCCCACCCGTATCGATTCCATCAAAATCGACCCTATACAACAAAAGGCTGCCGATCAAACTAGTGACAATGCTGTGCCCACGTATGCTGTAACATTTGACCCCGAGCTGAATCTGTTGCAATGTGGTGCAATCGAGATACGGGGACTCAATGCAAGCACCATCTCTCGTCGTCTTCCGCCCGGAGTGCCAGTTCTTGAGAGCTACAAGTTTGCTCCATTTTATCCTCAGCATACTCTTCAACCAGCCGATGCAGCATCTGTAATCATCCAAACTATTCTCGAAAATCAGCCCACACTGCTCTTTACGGTCACGGAGGTGCACTCACCAACACGATCGCCGATACTTTCACTTTTCGGAGATGCCATAGGAGATCTTCCTTTGGTAAAGGCATATCTTACTCTTCTCTCCGGCACGAAACCTGAGCCGATACCGAACGTCACCATCTCAGAGGACAAGCTCATGAAGCAACGAAATGTGCTGCTACTGATTTGCGAAAATCTCTTTGCGGATGACGAATTCATATCGGATGCCATCAACTGTCTTTCGGAACAGGGTTTCATTCTTCTGCGTGAAACTCTTGGAAACAGCATCAAGGAAGGGCATCGTCGGCTGCAGCTTGTAAACACTCTGCCCCTGGAAAATGAAATATTCATGCTATTCCAACAGAAAAAGTCCACGATGAGTACGTCTGCCGATGCACACGTTATCAAAGTTTCTACCGAAGATCCAACGATTTCCTGGTTGCTGGAACTAAAGCAGATCTGCTCACAAATCCGGAAAGGAAACTCCATTCTCATCCACGCTGGAACCGGAGGCATTGGAATAGCTGCCATTCGTGTGTGCTTAGCATACGGCCTGGACGTGTTCACCACTGTGAGCACAAAAGAAAAACGGGAGTTTTTGTTGAGTTACTTCCCAGCCTTAAATCCAGACAACATCGGCAACTCGCGGGACATTACCTTCGAAAATCTCATCAAACTACGCACCAACGGTCGTGGCGTTGACTTCGTGCTAAACTCTCTCTCCGAGGAAAAGCTTCAGGCATCGGTACGCTGTCTGGCCAAAGGTGGACACTTTCTGGAAATTGGAAAGTACGACATGATGAAGGACTCCAAGCTGGCGATGTCGCTCTTCCAGAAGGGACTCTCCTTCTCGGCGGTGTTGGTTGATCTGATGTTTAGAGAAAAGCGAGAGCTGATGAAGCACTTACAAAAGCTCATAATGAATGACATGAAACGGGGAATCATTCAGCCTCTGCCCACGACCATCTTCCAAGCACATGAGATCGAACAAGCGTTCCGTTTCTTGGCTACCGCTAAGCACATAGGGAAAGTGGTGCTCAAGATTCGTGACAACGAGAACGATCTCACTTCCGTTCCGATATCATACCTTCCGCGGATCTACTGTCACCCGGAACAAAGCATCGTTATTGCTGGAGGCCTTGGTGGCTTTGGACTGGAGTTGGCTGATTGGTTAATCATTCGAGGATGCCGGAAACTGTTGCTCAGTTCAAGCAGAGGAGTGACGAAACCTTACCAGCAATATCGCATAAAGTAAGTCCTTTTTCAAACTGTTTCCCCATCAATAGTTGTCCAGAAATCCTGCACAAGTATTCTATTCTTACAACACAGTACCTGGAAGACTTATGGCGTGAATGTGCACATTTCGACCGAAGACATTGCTACCGAACAAGGATGTCGTCGGTTGCTGCACCAGGCAATCGACTTGGGACCTATCGCTGGAATCTTCAACCTGGCCGTTCAGCTCAGGGACGCCATTATCGAGAACCAATCGGTGGACAAATTTGCAGAGTGTCTTGCTCCCAAGGCGAATGCTACGCAGCATCTTGACGTCGTCAGTCGAGAGCTGTGCCCAATGCTCAAGCACTTTGTCGTTTTCTCTAGCGTTTCGTGCGGCCGGGGCAACGCTGGCCAATCTAACTACGGTATGGCTAACTCCATTATGGAACGCATCATCGAACGTCGGGTCGCTGATGGGCTACCTGGAAAAGCTATCCAATGGGGCGCAATCGGTGAGGTCGGCATTGTGGCCGACATGCAGGAGGACAAAATCGATATGGAGATTGGTGGAACCCTTCAGCAGAGACTCTCCTCCTGCATACAGGTGCTCGATCAACTTCTCTCGTCGAGCGAACCCATCGTGGCCAGCATGGTGGTGGCCGAGAAGCGCAGCTCCAGCGGTGGGGCAAAGAACATTGTTGAAGCTGTTATGAATATTATGAATATTCGCGACATGAAGTCCGTTTCCGTTGAAAGCACCCTGGCCGACATCGGCATGGACTCGCTGATGGCTGTCGAGATTCGACAGGTCTTGGAACGCGACTTTGACATCATTTTGACTCCTCAGGATTTGCGCACGCTGACATTCTCCAAGTTGCAGAAACTAGCCGACTCCAAGGCAGAGAACGAAGCTCAAGAGTCCGTTGCCAAACAGTTGCAGCTCGAGGACTTGCTGGCTAGTTTCGGTGACGAAACAGCTAGCCATCACACGGTTCTCCGTTTACCGTCTCGATCGACCGATCTTGAGTATGATCTGGCCGTTCTAATCATTCCAGGCATCGAATCCGTTTGCAGCCCAGCTTGGACGAAAATTGCCTCCGAGATCAATGCTCCTACCTTCATATTGCAATCATTCGCCAAGGCCACCGATGAACAAACCATTCCCGGCATCGTTGACTCCGTATTTGAAGAAATGTTTGAAGCAGTCTTCGCGAAATGCAAACAATTTCTGGTCATTGGATACTCGTTTGGGTCTCTGTTGGCCCTGGAAATCGTAAAACGCCTGGAGGCGCATTCACTGCACGGCAAGCTAATGATGATCGATGGCTCTCCGCTATATCTTCAACGCTTCGCCAGCCACCATATTACCGGGGCGGACGATGAACATCTGCAGGCAGATATACTGAGTCTTGTGCTGTCGTTTGCTTTACCAGCAGTTTCATCCGATACGATGAAGCAAATCATGAGTGAATCTTCGTACGAGGGTCGTGTTAGCAAAATGCTAGAGCTCCGCACCGACGAAAATCCTTTCTCACCAGACTACATCCGGAAGATGATGCGTGTCTTGTTCTTCAGGTTGAAAGCAGCGATGAATATGAGCACCGAGACGAAGCAAAAGTTGGTTTCTCAAATGGTTTTAGTTCGTTCCGGCATGATCAACGATATCGAAGAAGACTACGGTTTGAGTGGATTCACCACTGCATCGCTTATTGTGAAGATCATCGATGGCACTCATCAAACGATGCTTTCGAACGCAGAATTGATCGAGATCATCAACAAGGACACCCTATAAAAGGTTCCTGCGGGGACATACGGGTCCACTTATTACACTTTGCGTATTTATGTATCGTTAAATTAGTGAGCAATAAAGCAGAAAACCAACACCAACACCATTTTTCTGCCTTCGTAAATCCACACAAATTTAGTAATTTTTTGTATCTACCACGCACAATCCCTCTGTCGGTTTGATAAGTCAAATTATTTTCTGGTTTCCGTAGAACTCATTAGTCCATGCTCGTAACAGCCAACGTATTCGTCTGATGCAAATTGCAACCTAACGGCATCGCACGGTTTCACACAGCCAAATGGTCAATACTCATCACGAGCCTTCCAAAGAGTGTGAATCGCATTAACCTTTTTCGAAAACTGTTTACACCCCACCACTCGAGTGCCAAACTCGCTAGTCTTACGTGAGTCGCTAACGTGTCGTCAAGGCATGCAAATTTACGGCCGCTAATTATGCGATTGCAAATTGCCTGCTTCAAGGAAGGAAACATATAAATTACTTTCGATCAATTGCCGACGATCATTCAAGTTCACCTACCAAAGCAATGAAGACTAATTTGCTTCCAGTTGCTCCGATCGAATCGGAAAAATCGATCGTTCTATCGGGATTATCGGGACGGTATCCGCGGTCGAACAATGTGCAACTGTTTGCGCAAAACCTCTACAACAAGGTAATAAAAATGGTCAGCCGTACACTCAAAGTTAACAAAGTAAAAGAAATCATGATTGTGCAACGACTATAGGTCGATCTCGTGGACGACAAGGAGGATCGCTGGCGTCATACTCACCCGGACATCCCGAAAAGGCTCGGTAAACTGAACAATCTGGAAAAGTTTGATGCCGATTACTTTGGCTACAGCTTCAAGGAGTCGCACACGATGGATCCTCAGCAGCGGATGCTTCTAGAGCACTGTCACGAAGCGGTAATGGACGCCGGACTTCACTTGGACGATTTGCGCGGCACCAACACGGGTGTGTTTGTCGGAGTGTCCATGGTGGAGACAGAAACTTACTGGACGTACAAGAAGGTGCAAACGAACTACAAGAACGTGATGCCTGGGTAAATGAGTGTTTCGTTTAAAGACACGTGCTAAACGTTGTAAGTGCTGCCAGTAATGGGTGTGATTTACCGAATCGTTCCAGCTATTCAAGAAGCATGCTTGCCCTTAAGATTGCCCACGCTCTTGACTTAAAGGGTCCCACCATGGCAGTTGACACGGCCTGCAGTAGTTCACTGTACGCACTCGACTGGGCCTGCAAAGCTATTCGTCAGGGACAGTGCGATTCTGCCTTTGTGGCTGGTACCAATCTTACTCTCCATCCGTACATCACGCTGCAGTTTGCACTCCTGGGAGTTCTGGCTGCGGATGGATACTGTCGGCCGTTCGATAAAAATGCGTCAGGCTATTCGCGCTCCGAAGCCAATGCCGTTATTCTGCTGCAGAAGGCAAAGGATGCCAAGCGCATTTACGCACACGTTGTCAACACGAAAACCAACTGCGACGGGTACAAGCTCGAGGGAATCACCTTCCCGTCGAACAAAATCCAAAAGCAGCTGCTGGATGAGCTGTACTCCGAAGTGCCCTACGATCCCAAGGACATCTGCTATGTCGAGGCCCACAGCACCGGGACGATCGTCGGCGATCCGGAAGAGTGTGACGCCATCGAGAAGGTGTTTTGTCCGGGCCGCACGGAACCGCTGCTGGTGGGTTCGGTTAAATCGAATATCGGCCACTCGGAAGCAGCCGCTGGCATCTGTTCCATCACCAAGTGCATCATCGCAATGCAGAACAAGCTCATTCCGCCGAACATTAACTACACCGAGCCCCGGACGGATGTCCCGGCGCTGCTCAACGGAAAGCTCAAAGTGGTTGACCAACCGACACCGCTCGAGGGCCCACTGGTGGCAGTGAATTCGTTCGGGTTTGGTGGTGCCAACGCGCACGTGTTGTTACACACAGGAAGTAAGGAAAAAATCAATGGTGGATATCCTTCAGACGACCTCCCGCGACTGATCATTTGGAGCGGACGTACGATGGAAGCGGTGGATACATTTCTCGAAAGCCTTGCTGGGCAAAACTTCGATGCGGAACTGTACGCACTCACTCACAACATCCAAAGAAAAGCGATGGCAAGAATGGACACTCGCGGCTACGCTATCTACACGGGCCGTAACGATGGTACCGCTGAGCTCGTTCAAAAGAATGTCGCCAAGATCAAGAAATCATTCCCGAAAATGGTTCTAATCTTCGGACAGCTAGATTACGATTGGAAAACAACTCTGCGATCGTTTGAAAAGTTCCCCACTTTCAAAGCCTCCTTGAAGCAGTGTATCAACTTACTGGAAAGTTTTGAACTGGACACTATTTTCGACAAAGAGTGTCAGGTGAATACCCTCCACAGGGTGGTTTGGACACTGGTTTTGCAGATTGGCATTTACAATGTCCTCAAGTCGCTTGGCCTCAAGATTGATCTGTACGGTGGGTACTCTGTTGGTCAAATTACCTGTGCATACATTGATGGGGTCTTAACGCTTCCCGATGCCATCCGGGTCGCTTTTGCTCACGGTGCACTGCTGGCATCGTTCAACAACCCGGAAACATTCAACTACAGGGAAATCATCACGGACCATGCGCTAAAATCCAAACTGAGCTCCATTTTGCAGTCGTTCAACTTTGCAAAGCCCACCAACAACTGGATCAACTCAACTGCGGAGTTGTCGTTCAAAATTTACGATCCAAAGGGCCTTAATGAGTTGTTCAACAGGATCGACAGTGACACCGTTGTGCTGCAGCCTTTGCCGTCGATTCAGTCGACGGACAGTGTTTTGAAATGCTTCCTTAGCACCATAGGACGGTAAGCAACTAGTTCGCGAGCAACTGCTACTGAACGTATAATGTGTCATTTAACAGTTTTGTTTCGTTTTCAGAGCATTTCTCAACGGTAGAAACTGTAACTTGCTGGACCTATATCCACGGGTTTCTTTCCCGGTGTCAGTTGAAACACCCATGATCTCGCCGTTGATTCGCTGGGATCATTCTTTCAACTGGCATATAAGCAGTTTTGTTTCGAAAAAAATGTCCGACCAAAGGACGTTCAAGTATATGGTCACACTTGCAGAACAAGAGTACATTGCTGGCCACTGCATCGATGGAAGGATCCTAATTCCTGCTACCGAGTATCTGAACCTTGTTTGGGACTCCTTCACCAGTGCGGGTGGCACGATAAAAGATGAGGTTCCGATCGAGTTTTGTCAAGTGGAATTTTTACGCGCAACTACTCTTAAGAACGACCAAGTAGTTACCCTTTTCATCGAAATCAACAGCATTACTGGGCACTTTGAAGTGATGGAAGGGTCTGCCCTGGTGGTGACAGGAATAGTGCGGAAACTCCACAACTATACTCCAAGCCTCGTACCATCGCGGCGAAACGATTCAGAATCACAGCTTCTTCCGACGAAAGATTTTTACAAAGAGCTTCGTCTTCGAGGATATCACTATGGGGGTTTATTCAAATCCGTGATTGAGTCTACCACCAATGGTAGATGCGCGAAGATCGAGTGGAAACAGAACTGGACGGCCCTGTTGGACTGCATACTGCAAGTAGCAATAATAGCCGAAGATTCAAGATCGTTGGTAATTCCTACTCGCATCGATTCCATTAAAATCGATCCGGTGCATCAAAAGAACTGGCTTAACTACGACAATGGAATGCCCTACTACACGGTGGC
>NC_069145.1:85990357-86083308 GCF_943734635.1 Anopheles cruzii
CTGCCATACTCCGGCTACAACCAAGGCCTATACGGATACTACGGATCGAAGTACGCTCCGACCGTTGTCCAGGCCAACGTCAACACTCTGAAGACGGTTGACCATCTGGGACTTTATGGCGGATACGGCGCAGCTCTGCCGTATTCCGGCTACAACCAAGGCCTATACGGATACTACGGATCGAAGTACGCTCCGACCGTTGTCCAGGCCAACGTCAACACTCTGAAGACGGCTGACCATCTGGGACTCTATGGCGGATACGGTCTGGGGGATACAACAACTACCTGCCGGTGGCCCATGCTGCCAAATACGTTGCTGCCAACCCGGGAGCTGTGCATGTGGCTCCTCTGCCGGGACATCTCGTCAACCAGAAGTCGATTGTGGCCTAAGTTATTCTAGTCGCGGAACTGTGATATCTTTTCGAACTAAATAGTTGCAAACGAAATTGTGTTCCTATCTTTTGTTTGAAATAACCTATTTTCAAGTGTTGGAGGTTAAATTCTGCTTTTCCCTACGTCGGGCTTCTGTATGTGTTCCTCAATGGCTACTTTTGATGCTTCTGTAGATCGTAATCTTAATTGCGGAAGTTCTGCATACCACTCGCAGTGTGATTTCTTTGTCTGATCAAGCGGACCCACTCGAGTGCGCCACCTTCGAAAGCTCCCGTGAACCGTTTCTCGCGTAAGAAACGATTCGATTTGCGGGCCGCGAACGAGGCGTGTATATGATATAGCGCCCTGTATCGGAACATTAATCTTTCGAATGCCGCCAGTTTGGTGGAGCCAGCAATTTGTTCTCTTCCGCGCCATGCTAGGTTCCAATACTGCACCAAAGTGTACGTGGTGCGCGCTGCAATGGTCGCTTAGTCACCATCATCGGTGTGCCCCCCTGGTTCCAGTGCCGCGGAAAGTAACAGATTACATCGAAAGGGTGTGTTTCACGTCAAGTGCAGCCGGAGCCGCAGCAGAGCAGTGGCAAAATTGTCGTTGATTGATTACCATTTATCAACGACGTTCGATTCTAGACGAATGGAGTCAGGGCGAGTGGAACCGCGCGGCTAGCGTCACAGCTGGCACAGGGTGGCTATTGCGGCAGCAGATTTATGCAAATGAAAGTCCAGACTCTTTCGTTCTGGCTATCCCTGTGCGGTTGTGAAACCGTTTGATTGCATGCCACGATTGACGGGCTTTTTCGAGCGCCCGACTTGCGCTTAAAAGGATTCGGGCGAAGATGAAGAGAAACGCAATTCCAGGTGGGTAGCTGAAATTGAGATTTCAGATTCGATGGCAGCACGGTGAGGAGATTAAGTTGTCACAAGGTCTGCACTTGCCGGTGAGCTAATGCTAAATGGACCACAAGTTTCAAGTTGTTTTGCACAACAGAACGTTACCAATTTTTATTAACATTTTCCAGAACACTTTTTGGTAGTTTACAACAGATACTTGGTAGCCGGGACTGCGGTCAGGTACTTGTCGTACCCGTAGCCGTACCCGTGCCCGTACGCACCGTAGGCCGACGGATAGCCCCAGGGATTAGCAGTAGCCAAGTTAGCCTGCACTACGGTGGCCTTCGCCGGTCCATAGAGCCCGTACGGCGCTGAATAGGGCGAGTACAGGTGCTCTCCATGGAGGGGGTGCGCCAAGGAAGCCGCGTTTTCCTGTACCACCGTCGGACCATGGCTTCCCCAGTAGCTGTAGGTGCCGGAAGGGTTGTAGTGATAGGCGGCATATGGCGCAGCGTACGACGCGGCGTAACCGAGCGCTCCAGAGTAGTGGTGATCGTCGTAGTACTCCCCGGAGTGATGGGCGGCAGCAAGGCCTGCGTACGGAGCGACGTATCCTGCCTCGGCCAGGGTAGCGGCCACAGCCACGACGGCAACAATAGCGGCAACAGTCTGGGATTGGACGAGGATTATTGGACCCACAATTAAGGGGTTCTCCACTTGCAGCTTTTACCTTCATGATGGGTCAACGATAAGTTTGATGAACTGCTCGACGAGTGTTCTTCTGCAGCGACCACTTGTTCTCTGCTGTCTGGACTGCCCATGACAGGTGTACTTATAAAGCGTTCAGGTCGGCCAGCCTGGTCGACCTCGACGTGCCACTTCCAATGGCGAGTGACAATGAAATGAAATTGCGAACCGTGCTCACCGTAGCGGAACGTTCCGAAGTTCACAACAATCTGTTACCGCGTTAGTAGTACCGGCCGACCATAAGTCGGATGGTAGAACCTATACATTGGCCACCTGCTAAACCAGGAACCCGCGACTCCATTAGGAGTAGAAGAAAGCTGAAAGTACAGATAACCATAATTTTCTCTCGGTTGTTCGTGGGGAAAATTTGTCAGATAAAAAGTTGCCAGGGCGCTGGCCAACTACTGGTTAGTGTCGATCGCGCGCTGGGTTCTAATTGATTGATAATCACCACCGGCGAGCGGCGATTTGCTTTGCGGGGCGATATATGCCTGGTGGAGCTAATTTAAATGGGTCTCTTACACGGACAGTCTGTCAGGAACTGCCTCCGTCAGAGTGAACTTTCCCACAGAACCTCCGGCGAGGGAAGCTTGGTGGGGGCCCGGTGCGCAGCTGCCGGCAGCTAGGCCAAGGCAGGGCAGATAGCTAAGGTAGGCTGGTTTCGTGTTTTTCTGCCGCTCTGGCAGGTATCACGAGGTAGAGTGGCCACTTCCAGGATTCTGCTGCACCACCGGGCCCAGCTGTGGGAGACAACAATTAGCATATATCGTTTGCTCGGCGTATGTATGGCAGTTGGCGTCAGAGGAACGAACGCGGCAACTATGGCAACGCGGCGATGCTATGAACGGCCATTATGTATTTAAACGAAAGAATAGCTTGAACAGTTTCTAGCAACGAGCAGATCGATACTCGAGGAAAGTGCCACTTTGAAAAATGGCAATTTACGACAAAAGGCGGTCAGCTGGCAATCATGGAGTAGATTGAGCGATAAATCAATAGATCATTTTCAGGGCTAGATGAAAATGGCTACTCCGTTGCTTTCGGTCGCCACCACCAGGGGTCGCTTCATTTGATTTACGGAGCACTGTGGAAAATTATCCCAATTGGGATCTTTTCTTTAGAGCCGGGTCTCAAAAAAAAAGGTTGCTTTAGACCAAAAACGGGCTCCGGGTTAATTGAGCTACCCGGGGGTCACATTACAGCGACAGCACAGTTACGCTTTGTATCGATCAAGTTCTGACGAGAATTGAAGCCTCGAAGCGAGGAACCCGAAGCCGTACGACTTGCGCTTTCGTTTGGGACGCCCACTCCGAAAGGAATGCCTGCCCATGTGCACACCAGAGGGTACCACTTTGACTAATTAACGCAATTATCGAACGTGACATATTTACTGGCGGGTGGGTAATTAAAGTTTATATCTCCCGCCCATTAACCTCATCTGGCGCGGGTGAGTATCTCCCGCGCCGCGCCGCGAAAGTGATCGGCGTGGACTCCCGGCACAAACTCGGACTGGGCGGTGTTACAGGAAACTAGTTCACGGTGCCGCTAGGTGTTCCTTCATAATTCCCCCCGTGCCGTGGGCAGGAATGTTCCACGTCACGTATGAGGTTTTGTAATAGACACCTTTCTGGCTTACTGGTTGTGGTTCGTACGTAACACCTGGTTCCAGCTGGGCAGAACCCGTGCCCGCGCAGGTGGGTCGCGTTCTGGCGGTTGAACTTGAGCCTTAGAACCTTTCGCGTGGCCAGTAACTGGCCGGGCGACACAAATGGAATGGAGAGACCTTGAGATGGGTGTTCCGTAATCGACGGTGCTGGAGTTTCTAGAATTATTCCGAACAGACCCATACAAAGTATCCGGGCGTGACGGTGTTGCGTAATGGGACACAAAACATCGGGACATTCGAATGATTATCTGCCGTTCGATAGGGAATGCTCATTGATGCCCAAAGAAGAAAAAGATGCCTAAGGTGGTAGGATGGCCTAAGTGGAAGCTTTCACTTTTCACGCTCAATTTGCGCACGTTCTACTCTTCGCCCGGTTAAATTAAATTCTTGCCTCCCGTTTCTGATCGGGTGGAAATTCTGACAGCCATTTCCGGCGGTGAGTCGAATGATTTTTCACGCACCACAAAGTGGCCACGATTGGTTTGGTTTTAGCTAGTCCAGCGCCGGGCGCCGGACGCCGGGCGTGACCTTCGAAGTCTTCGGACCCTGACGTGTACGCGCGCCCCATTCGCGCGCCCCAGTCCGGACGGGGAAGCGTATCGTGGCCGATCGGTGCCGATCGGTATGCCGATCGGGTGCCCCTTCCACCCAGGGTTGCCTTAGTTCAATTATTTTATTTTTTTTTCTGCAAGGCTGGAACCGCAAGACGATAAACGCGATTTGCGATTTGCCCCTTCTCGGCTCGCGGCCGCGGACCGCGGGGTTCGGGTCTGGTCCACTCAGTGCATTCCGATGCACTTTGGGTGGCTTTGGGTGGCTCGTGGGTGCACTCGAAATGGAGGTATGACAAAAACAATGTGAAACGGTGCCCAGGCACCGATCTGGGCTGGGGCAATTACTTCGATTGGTTCGCCCCGGTGGTGGGTGGGTGGCGGGTCGATCTGCGATCGGGTGGCCCAAGTTCGCAAGGAACCTCGCGGCGAGTGGCTGGATCGCGGCCTGCTTGGTATAAAAGGATCTGCCCGCGGTTCGGAAGACAGCAGAAGCAATCCAAACGTTCTGAAAGCTCCACAGCTCCTCCAGCTAACCAAACAACAACCAACCCAGCTCAACCATGAAGGTACGAGGTGGTCCCGGAGTCCCCCAGGGACGTGCGCACCCCCCGTTTCGTTGGCTAACCCGTTTCGTTCCCCTTGCATTCCCTTCCTACAGTGCATCGTTGCCGCCGTTGCCATTGTCGTCCTGGCCGTCGCCGCCGAGGCCGGATATCCTTACGCCGGATACCCGTACGGATACGGAGCCACCGTCGTCCAGGCGAACGCTCCGGCCTGGCCGTACGCCCACGCCGGGTATCCTTATGCCCATGCTGCCGCCTTCCCGTACGCCGCCCACGGTGCCTACCCGTACGCTGCCCACGGTGCCTACCCGGCCGCCATCGCTGCCTACGCCGCCCCTCATGCTGCTCTGCTGGCCGCTCCCCACGCCCCGCTTGCTTCGGTCGCTCACCACGCCGGAGTCGTCCCCGGAGCCACCTCGGTCACCGCCACCCGCGGTGCCGTCCATGTTGCCCCCCTGCCGGGACACGCCGTCTCGCAGAAGCAGCTGAACCTGGCTCCGGCTCCCGGAACTCTGTAAGCGCTGAAGATACCGCTAACCCGGCGGCTGACGAAGGAACCGGAAATGGACCTGATGTGGAGTGTGTGAACGTGTGAAGGACGAGCGACGAGCAACAAAAGGGGGGAGCCCGACTGGCCACAAACGCAGAGGCGGGCTCTCGACCGATCAGAGTGTGTTATGCAAAGAAAGGATATACTCTTGTTTCTTTTTGTTTGTTCACGGTTATCTCAGCTGATTGTACATTTGCTGTAAATAGTTGTTATTTACACGAATAAATGACAATTTTGTAAACAAAACCATTCATTTGTATTAGTGGGGACTCGATTGCGAAATCTATACAGATTCACATAGGACTGAGGAATCATTCATTTCATAATCACTGTATGGCAGCTCGGTGCCAAGTGTGAAGGCTAATTATCAATTAGTTAGCTTACGACAACTCAATTTGTAGCGTCACGTTGGTCACGGTATTCAATTTTTGTAATCCTTAAGTCAAGAGGTTGGAATGAATGATGTGGTTCGAATTCCGAACTTCTTTGGCCAAAGGTTTGCCACAGAACAAATAATTTAGAAATGTTTTAGAAATGACTTGAGTGACATAATTCCCGTGAGTGTTCAAAGAACAGCTGCGATTGAGGGAAACATGATTGAAACGCAAAACTTGGTGGCCAAAAGTAGTTGTTATTTTTGCGTAAAGCTAACATAAACATTGAACATTTCCTGCGTCTTAGTTCGGCAGGATTTTGGTAGAAGTTTTAGTATTGAAATACGTCGTAAGCAAACATGGTTCCAAAAGCTCCGGAAAAGCTTCCGTTTTGATGAATAATTTGGCCAAATGGTCTCTTGAGACTTTTTCCGATTTGCTATTCTGAAATTGCCTCTTCGAATATCACGCTTCGTCATAATTAGAAAGAAAAGTCATCCCTTACGTCATCGCCGTTAGTTATTTAAATTAATTATTATCATCGTTATTAATTATTTCAATAAATACCTTGCGAATTCAAAATGTTAAGGAATAAATTTATTATTACTACCAATATTATGCTGATCGACAACCAAAAAGTTTGTTCGTAAAACCTCAAGTAAGTAAGCCCTTCAACCTTCAGTAAGCAATAAAGGCCAAGAGGATACAATTGTGTATCGTTTACGAAAATTGCTCAATAATCAATAAAATTACAGTAAATATGATCAAATTGGAATATTGTCATTTATTTGTAATAAGAGAAATTCAGCATTTTTAATCCTGTTGTTTGTCATCTGCTCGTTCAACTGCTAGTCAGGTAGTCGCTTAAGCATATAATTTAAAAGAAATGAGAATAGTAGATATTGTTGCTTTGTCCATAATAATGGTTCCAACTGCATCTGAGATACATGCGTTATGTGTATCGTTACATAGATTAATGTTCTCTGCACATGTCGTTGTAATTTTCGTTGAAAACTTTTGCTGAGTTTTCATTTGCTAGACGGAGTTGAAAATTGGCCGAAACTTTTTCATCGAAATATAGTGAATGGTCAGAAAACAAAAGCCAGAAGCTATAAACTTAAGTGATAAATGGCTCAGATTAGCACAATGAACGATATTAGACTCATCATGTGTGTTAACGTTTTAATTTATTGGCTGATTTAAACTTTCGAAAGGCACCGTACGAAGACTCTACTGCCTATCCGAAAGATCGCCTTCTAACCGGCTGTGCGTAACCGGAAGATGGCCAAACGAATTCGTATCAAACGCACAGTTCCACGGGAGAGTTGACCCATTTTGAATCGGATTCGCTCCGTCGTCCTTCATGCACCGTTGCATCCGTCCTTGCCGGCAGCAAATTCGGAGGCATTCTACTTTTGGGTCATTTCACCCAAAATCCACAGCCATTCACTTATACGGCGGACATTCGCAGAATTGACGTTCTTAAGAAGCACAATGTGAAGTTTTTGGGCAAAGCACTCAGTATAAATAGGCGAAGCGAATTTCGGTATGGCATCAGTTTCCAGCTAGCATTGTCTGCAGTACAATCGTCTCGAAGCGAAACCAAATCCAAATCAAATTCTACCATGAAGGTAAGTTTGGGCAGGCCCTAGTTAAGGTCCTAAATAACTAACAACTCTCGTTGCAGGTCTTCATTGCCTCCGTCGCTCTGGTGTTGCTGGCCGTCGCTGACGCATCCTACGCGGGTGGCGTTGTGTCGGGCTACGCCTCTGGTTACGCCTCGGGCTGGCCAGTGACTTCGTCGGTCGCATACCCGTCCTACGGAGTGTATGGCAAGTCGGTGCTTCCGTGGTCGTCCAAGTACTCGTATCCGGCAGCCTACAATAGCTGGCCAGTAGCCAGTAAGGTGGTGACGTACGCAGCCCCAGCCTGGTATGGTGACAAGCAGTGGAGCTACGACGGCTACGCCTATGGCGCTGGCTACAATGGCTGGGACTACGGCTATGGCGGTTACGGCAAGGCGTACCCATCGAAGTACTGGTGGTAAACTGTGGCATAATGGAACCGGGAATTTTTCGAACTGATTGGACCAACGAACGCGCAAATCTGTTGATACTGTACAGAACGGTTGTGAAGCATTTCTCAAGATGTGTAAATTACATTTTAAAATAAATCAGTGATGGCATACCAAACATGTTTTCCATTTCGCATCAACTCATCAAATCCGAATGATTGAATACCCAGTCTAATTAAGTATCAAATAGAAATATTGGAAAGAGCAAAACTGATACAAAATGCTTGTTACCAAACAAAAAAGCGATTTGATTATGTAATATTTAACAACCGAAATCGAAACAATATAATACCAAGTTGCGACAGTTGAGGACACATTGCACAATAATAATAGGCAGCAAAGTTCATGATTTAGGGCAATACATTAACAGTACGACTAAAAAGTCACAAGAAATAACAGTGAAATGATGTTAATTGTTTTTACTTTGTCCATGAGGATTTTGAGCTTAACGTACCTACATTATACTTAATTTTGATGGATTGTTATGACATTGTTTACATAGCATAATTTATCTTTATCAACTTACCACTTTTTGGCTTTGTGCTTTGTTTAAACAGCTTTTGCGAAGGACCTCAAACGAATGTTGCCAGAACATCATTCATCGCTGGTGAACTCTGGAGGAACGAAAGAAAAATCTTTTTTTTTTGTAAAATGCTCATACACGCACGCATTTAGGATTTTATTCGAGTTCTTGCAGCAATACAAACGAAAACGGATCGCAGGCGAACGACTACTTAGCAGCTAATGAGTATGTTATCACTTGTTCAGCATATTGCACGAATGGCGGTATGGTATTCCAGTGGGATTTGGTTGCGGGCTCGGGAGCGGGGGTCGACACCGACACCTCCTAGATGGTTCCCGGGGCCGGAGCAAGGTTCAGCTGCTGCTGCGAGACGGCGTGTCCCGGCAGAGGGGCCACATGGACGGCACCACGGGTGGCGGTGACCGAGGTGGCTCCGGGGACGACTCCAGCATGATGGGCGGCAACCGGTGCGTGGGGAGCGGCCAGGTAGGCAGCATGCGGGGCACCCAAGAAGGCAGCATGCGGAGCGTAAGCTGGGTAGGCGGCGTGGATCGCGGCCGGTGGCCACGCGGCTACCGAAACGGCCGCTGGCAGACCACCGTACGGCCAGCCCCACGGCAGGACTCCGGCTTCCGAGACGACGGCCAGGGCCAGCACAACGGCAACAACGGCGGCGGACTGCAAAGAAGAAGGGCGCGGGTCAGTATGCGCACTCCCTGTCGCAGGCCATCGCAGGCTCCTTGCTTACCTTCATGGCTGCGTTTGGGCTGAAAGTAGTTAAGCACCGTTCGATTGGACGTTTGAAAGGATTGTGATAGCTCTCCAAATGCCGCGAAAGGTTTTTATACCCCCGGGTCACCCGGGACGTTCCGTCCGGACGTCGGGGGCGCCAGAACAGAAGGTGTCCCATGGGTGAAGTGGAGATTCCGGGGCAAAAACACCAGAACGCGAGCAGCGCGTATGGGTGAGTGGAGCGCCACGGTTAGTAAACCTGCGCGCAATTACTGGCCGCGACCTCATCCACCAGACCGGAGGTATTACTACACTCCCAGCGCATTCCATTGGTCCTGCCGCGTTGATCGAAGACTGGTAAGCTGAGCGGGGCCAGTACATAGCTCCAGAGTGGCCACAGTGGCCATGATGGCGTCGGTGTTATGGAGGAAGCGAAAGACCGACCGACCCGCGCTGGCCGGATCGTCTCGGGCTAGGTAAAAGGGTTGTCAGAGTAAGGGCACGCGCAGGGCGATGGTTTTCAAGTTCAGTGATCCATTTTTTTCGGGCTAAGCTCCATCATGCGGCACCAGAGGCGCTATGTGGTGGACCCCATTTACACACATCGACATCCGAGCCCTGGCCGTTCGGGGCGTGCATGTGGAGTCCCCTCCACCGAGTGCATTCTAACTGCAACTGCCTCTTGGTCGCCGACGTCGTTGCACATGCAATGCAGTGTCTTTGCACTGAGTGCGGGCCGACTACAACCCGGCGGCCGGCGAGCAAAGTGAAAGAATCTTGAAGTATATAGGAAAAACTTGCCCGACCGCGGCCGCTGTCGTTTCTTTCCTGCACCACGCCGCTTGGGTGGTGGGGGCGCCCACCGTTGCACTGACCTGCGCTGCAACGGTACCGAGGTCGCGGGCACTCGGCGGGCTCGGCTCGGTTCTCGGCGCTACCGCGTTAGAAGGCATTTCGGTATAAAAACCGCGGCACCCGCCCGGGTTCGGTATCATAATTAATTCGATCGCTCCTAAGTAACCGAAACAGCGCTCAACACCAAAACCCAATCATGAAGGTACGTGGTCCTCGTTGACCAGTAAATCCCGCCGGGAACGCTTCGAGTCGGGATTGACCGTTTTGTTTGCTCTTCCTCGCCAGTGCATGGTAGCTGCAGTCATCTTGGCCCTGGCCGTCGTTTCGGAAGCCGGACTTCTGCCCTATGGCGGCTGGCCCTATGGACATCTGGCGGTGGCACCGACCGTGATCCAGTCGAACGTGTTGGCCCACCCGTACGGAGCGATCTCGCACGCCGCCGTCCACGCTGCCCTGCCGGCCCTGCACCACCACGCGGCCTACCCGGCGTACGCACCGCACGCTGCCTTCCCGGCGTACGCCCCGCACGCTGCCATTCTGGCTGCGCCACACGCACCGGCTGCGTCCGTGGCTCATCACGCCGGCGTCGTTCCCGGAGCCACCTCCGTGACCGCTACCCGTGGGGCCGTGCACGTGGCACCCCTGCCCGGCCATGCCGTGTCCCAGCAGCAGCTGAACCTGGCTCCGGCCCCGGGAACCATCTGAACCCCGCGCCAGGGTCCGTAGTCCGTCGCTCCGGCAGGCGAGTTCCCCGCTCGGGAAGCGCCCGCTGGCCTCATCTATCTCGTCTATCGCTGTCAGTCGAAATTACGCTATCCCGCTGCTGTTTCGGTTCAGTGTGAGTGTTTGTGGGTGTTTGTTTCGATTGCAACACTTTGGAAGCCGCCGAGCGTCGAAAAAGATGAATCAATAAAATTCGTTTCACATTTCTCATAACAAAATCGGTTTCCATTTCGGGGCAACACCGAAGAAAGGGGTTTCGTCTACAGTCCTCAGGTCTAGTCCGTTGACTCGTGGAAAATGTGGTCCTAAGCCCTAACACATTATCCTCGAGTTTCTGCATGACTGCCAAGTGCTTTGATTGTACCTTGAACCTGTTTTGCTTTGTATCCAGGGGAATTGTCATGGAGCAAAGTTACCTTACCGTATCTTCTGGCCCCTTTGGTCGTTTTTCGAACGGTCGTTTTGTCAGTAGCGATTTGTACTAACGGTTTCTCCAAATTTTAGAAGGTTGTGATACACCATACCTTTCTGGTCACCCGACATACAGCGATACAGTATTTTCTTTTGGCCGAATCGATCTGGTTTTGCAGTCGATGCTGATGGTTTTCCCGTTTTTTTTTGGATTCTCAAAATGAATCCACTTTCCATCTCCAATCATGATCTGATGGAGAAATGAATTTCTTTTGTACCTGGCGAGCAGAATTTCATATTTCCTTTTTCGGTTTTCCTGCTGTCTTACGTTCAGGTCATTTTCCAACTTTCTGGATCTTTCTCAGGGCCTTTAAACGTGTTTGTGTGTCGTTTTGGTCAAAAAGTTCTTATAGTTCAGCGGCCTCGAACTTTTTTGGAGTCCTCCGACGTTCTTTGTTTGTTAAGTCAAAATCGCCATTTTTTCATGGACTGCTAGATTCATCTGTTTACGCAATCCGGCTTTCGAATTTTGGACCTGGTAGTCTGCAATATAACCACATCATATTGCACGCACAGGAAATACTTCTTTTATACCGTTTCACTAAAGTGGAATTGATTTGAGTTGATTTAATACTATGATTTGATGATGTTTAGGCCGATTTCTACCTTGCTTTGTTATTTTTGCCAATGGTCATAAAAAACTCATGTTTATGACCATTTGACGATCTTCATCGTTTGGCATCTTATCAGCTAAAATTACAACGGCCACTGCCTGGGGAGTCCTTCTTCGTGGCTTTCCCAAGTTTTTTGTTCTCAGTGTTTCAACAAATGGATCAAACGAAACCCAAAAACTCTGTGTTAAGATAAACATTACCAAAAAACTTTCTAATAAAATATATGCACTGCTTGTGGCACACATTCGTCCTATTTTATCTCTTCAACCAGACTGTCTTAATTTAAGATCGTCTATTTGCACAGTAAATTTCTTCTAATAACACAAGGGAAGTTCGTGACGTAGTGATTCATTCTGTGATTCACGCTACCGAGTTCCATAGTCCTGCTCGAACTCCTCCACGGTCTACTGGTTTCACGTGGGGCGCCAGCAATCGGTAATATGCATCCGGACCGAGAACTTGAGCGAGCTTGTCGTCTGCGTTCTCGCTTTCGCCCCACGGTTCTAAATCATATCACTGTCAGCAGCAGCAACTGGAGAAATCCCCGTTATGGCGAAGGTGTGAAAACCGTGTGGGCTAATGGTGCTGAATAATAGCCCTACCACTACGGGTCAACGACAGCGAAAGCAACTCTTGGGCTGCAGTTCTGATGCACTCGTAAAATTAATGGAGGCGGGTCTCCACTAGCAACTCAACGAATCTAGTGATTGAAGCCGGATCTAGATCACAGCAAGGGCTGTCTGCATGTGTCACGCACAGTTCTACAGCCGGGATAAGCGCGGCGGCAACTAAGGGCCGGCCAATGTCAGCCAGTTGGTTCGTCTAGAACCCCTGGGCTGAATGTGTCCTGCACGACGGTGTGGCTTGCATTAGCAAACTGACCCGGCTGGTGGCTGGCCAGGTTGGGTGGAGTTGATATCCTGGAACAGGAAAAACTCACTCCAACCTATTCTACAATGTCACATTCTGGTTTTCGAGGTCGCACGATGTAGGTGTTGGCCGCACGGTGTTGAGCGTGAAACTAGAACAACCCCAATGTCGGGGTATAAAAAGCCCTGCCCAAGAACGTTGAATTGTTATTTTTGTTCACTTCCTGCAGCAGCCGGACTCGCGATGACAGTGAGTAGCAAGGGGTCTCGGAGTCGCCGCTTTCACCACTAACACACACTGCTCGGACATATTTTTGTAAAGATCTCCCTCAGATCTCTGTTGGTGGCGCTGGCGATGATCTTCATACCCAGCGGAGCGTCTTATCACACCCTGTCGCTCGAAGGATGGCCCTACGCGTATCCGTTGGGGCCGTGGCATGATCTGTCGCAGGCCGAGAAGCTGACCGCCCCGGTACCGATCGTTCCCGTTGTAGCCGCACACCTCGCCTCCTATCCCGGCGCGACAGCGATCATGGCTACACGGGGCTCCATACACATCGCACCACTTCCAGGACACTCGGTGTCACAGTTCCAGTACAACTTTGACGCACCACCGGGAACGTTCTGAGCATGAGCGAAAAGCCCGACAGATACTTCGCAATAAATAGCTTTATTCGTTAGCCAAACCACAGACACTGGCCCACGCACCGGAAGGCGTTTGTTTGTTTTCGACACTGAACGTCACTCACTCGTCGATCACCGAGGATCCTGCACCAGGTACTTCTTCATCACGGATGGTGCGATGTAGTGGTTAGTGCTGTAGCCTTGCCCATTGATGAACACATTCGGTACTGCCCAGGGACCCTGTGATCCTGCTCGGACGGGCACGTACGCCACCAGCGAACTCGGTCCGGCGACGAAGCTCACGTATTGGTTCTTCGGCACGAGTTGCTGATGCTCAAAGTGTCCTGGCCATGGTGCCACAAAGCGGTGGTGTTCGGGAAACCTCACGTACGGGTCAAAGTGCTTGGGCCGTGGAAAGTATCCTTCGTCTAAGGGATGAACCGGCACATAGGGAGTGAACAGTGTTCTTGCTTCAACTGCACCGATCGTTACTAGAGTGGCACACAGGATCCAGAGTGTCTGCGGATGATAGGCGTTAAGTGATTACCCTCTAATTCCTGCACCAGGCTCGTTCGATTCCGGTTACCTGCATAGTTACGGTTACGGTTTTCGGTGTGGTGGCACTGTGAATCGTTCGGATGGCGGGCTGTGGACAATCTGGTCCACCCGGGCCGCTGGTGATCACATTTTATAACGAAGAAACTTCCAAAAACCCCTACCGTGCGTTGCAGGTCATCTACCGCGTCACGGTCGCGTCGCGCTTGCGTAGTATGCTCATTGCGTAACGACGCGCCGGTGAATGAAGTTGTGGATCATAAAAAGTGTACCGAAGCGATGCGTCCGAGAGCAGAGCTCCACCTTGGGTGCAGTCAGGGGTGAAAGTTATGATGGCTAAACTTGACCCGCCAAGTGCCGGTTGCAAAACGAGAAACGGCTCTCGCTATCAGCGACACTAGTGCGGAGTTGTGGAAGTTGTGGAAAATTCGCCCAAAAGTCGAACGACACAGTGTTCTCAAACAAACTCTCAAGAACCTGTAGAGGCGTTCGGCGAGACCTGCCGATGAACAATGAAACTCATCTTGGGCGAGTCTTGGTTTGGCTTTCGAGCTTGCATTTATTTGTGCGTATCGGTCAGATACATCGGAGTGGCGGATTGGCAGAGGTTTAGACTGGAGCCGGCAGCGCCCGGAGGTTGTGTCGGCGATGGGCGAGCGAAGCGTTGACTAAGCCGACAGATCCTCACGGTACGCGCCAGCCTTTGGCGTAAGCTGTTCGGGTTCGGGTGGCGTTACTCGGTTCCAGGGGCTGGGGCCAGATTGAGCTGGGTCTGCGAAACGGAATGTCCGGGCAGGGGCGCAACGTGGACGGCGCCACGAGTGGCAGAAACGGCCGTAGCCGCCGGGGCAGGAGCGAGAGCAACAACGGCTGGGGCGGCCGGAGCCGGGGCCAAGACGAGGGTCGGCGCACCGGAAACATCGAGCGCAATCGGGTGTGGGGCTGGGGCCAGGGCAAGGACGGTCGCCGGCGGATTAGACTGGATTACGGTCGCTCCGGGAAGGGCAAGGCCGGCCGGCGCAGCGATTGCGAACCCGGGCGGAAGCACCCACGGGAGGAGTCCTCCTTCGGCTGCGACCAGCAGCGTGGCCGCGAGCACAAGGGCAACGATACACTGCGGAGCGGTGACACAGATCGTTATCCTTGATTGGGTTGGGTACCTAGTAATCCTTGCCGCTGCCCGGGTACTGGGCGCGCTTACCTTCATTGCTGGGGTCCTGTAGAGCTGAGGGAACGGCTGTCGGATTGGGATTTTCACTTGTTTCGTTTGACACTGCAGATCAGAATCTGATGAGAGCTGGACCGCAGTGTCGTCTATTTATATCAGGCTCCCTGGCTGAGGCCTGTTGGTGCTGGGCAGAAGATTTCCTTTTACCGACCAATACTCCCATGTTCCAGCGGGCCAAGTGCATATGTAAGGGGTTCGGAATAAATTATAACTCACAGTACACGGCCATCGGGGGGGTCCTCCGGGGTATCGCTCAAGAGCGGTGTTCTGTTTCATCAGCCAACCATCCCTGCACGGCTCGGAGTCTAGAATGCATTCGAGATGCGGCACCATTTTAGGACCGGTTCGGTCCGCGGGGTTCGCTTCAGCAGGAGAATTAGAATTAGATTACAATAATTATTAGCATTAATTAATGGTTCCCATCGTATGCGAGTATCGGTTCGGGTTCTCAGTCTAACGGCCGGCCAGAATGATTGAATGGGCCGCTTTGCCAGTGTGATGTAAGGTTCCTTTTCAGCTGTTCGGCGATGGGCCAGTTTTTTCTTATTCGGACCCAGAAAGTGCCATTCAATTGCAGGGGTAACTGTATTCTTGATTGCTTGACGGCTTGAATTGACAATCGGTTCAATCGACGATTCCACACACCAAGAACTCCAAGTAATCTGCAACGACAATCCGACACTTAACGTATTCTGCATTTCTTAGGGCGCGGCTAGTAGCAAACGGAGATACGAGGGCTGTTCAAAAAGTTCTATAACAAAAGTTAATGTGTCCGCGCTCTTAATTTTGTTTTTCACACAAAATTTGATAAAGATTCTTTGCCATCCATTTTTTGGAAAAGGCAACCATCGCCGATGAGCCAAATCTTGTCCAAGAAAAACAGCTGTCAATAATTTACTGAAAAATGGCCGAGCTTTTCTCCATAAGTCACTGACATGTGTAGCAACCTAACGCTACAAAAAAATCTAGAATCGAACATAATTGAAATGTCTTAGAACTTTTTGAACAGCCCTCGTACGTCAACCCAGGATTAAAATTATTCAGGAAGGACAAATGTTTCCTCTGTAAGCGTTTTATTGAGAATCCGAATCGTGTCAACATCTCACAGCCGTCATAACTCAACTGTGCTCTCGAATGCGAAGAATCGAGGGACACAAAGAGTTTGAGGTCCAATAGACACCTCTCTGTATCTATCGTCTCCGGAAGGACAGTATAAAAACACATTACGCGCTGGAAGGCTGCTTTAGTCGCTGTTCTGTTCGTGTAGTCTAAAGCCCGGTCCACACGTTACGATTTCACTGATACTTTGGACTGTGCAACCTCATCGCCACAGACCAATCGTAACGTGTGGACAGCGAAATTGCACCGACTTTGGTCGTTCTTGGCCATCGCCGCAGTTTTAGTAAATTAAAGCAGGCGAGCATTAATATCTGTCCAATTTCCATACATGTGTGCGTGTGCTGATGATGGTTTGACATGTTCTCATGTTGATGCGCAGTTTTTTTACGGACTTTTTCGAAATTTAATCATTGCTTCGCTTTAAAAGCCATTTCCTCGACCACTGTGACCGATAAGACCACTCGACCACTGTAACCGAAATTTCATAATTACTTATTCGGACAAATTTTAGCCAACAAACTACGAGTCTGCGTTAACAAAATCCTCTTAAAACGCTCGCCTCAAAATACCATTGGACCGTTAGGAGATAAGCGTCTCCGACACAGTGTGTCGGACGGGTTTTGTGTGCAAAAAACGGTTGAAGCAATGCAGTTGGCCCGATCTCGAGCAGGAGCAGGTTCCTGCTTCTCGTTCGAGCCAACGCGCGGACGATAAAAACAAACCTGCACCCGCACAACCACCCGAACCGAACCGAACCGAGGTATGTGACATTGATCTTGACGATCGTACCGAGCCGTTGTCGTTGGCGTCGTGGCCGCGCCGACGCGCTTTCGCTTTTATTCCGAGCGAGGTCTAGTAGCGGGCCGCCGCGATCGAGTTTCGCTTTCCGGGGGCCGCGTGGCTCTGGCCTCAGAAGTACGCGCCAAAGTTTGTCACCCGTAACGCCGGGCCGTTGTTGGCCACCGCGTACCGTGGCCGGGTTTCAGGCATGCTTTTAATGAGTTCACTTTTGGGTCCATTCCCAATTACCGACAGACGAAAACCCGGACCGGAGAAGTACGAAACGGTTTCTGTATTGGCCATTATGCCGGTTGGATGGTGCAATTAAATTAACAAACGCTCCGACGTTTCCTGCGGGTGTCGGGCTAAGCCTAACGATCGATTCGTTGAGAAATTCAAACAACGCCTTCCTGATTTGAATCCCTATGGAAGACCGAGGCGAGCGCTGCGCTGTGCCAATTCCATACGAACTTCGATCGATCGATCGACATTTGCTATCACGCCCCGTATCCCCTGGAACGCAACCCAACCCGGCACCGACCGGCTGGTTGAGGAGAATTTTCGAATTTCCGCCATATTGCGCCACCAGAAGTCTAAATTGCTGTGGCCCGGTGGCGTCGTGAGAATGTCGACTGTCTACTTGCTCCACCGATTCGGCCGCAGTCCATGCTAATAGGTCGCAAGGTGTAGTGGCGGTAAACCATTTCATAATATCTCCCGAACTCGCGTGCCGTACCGCGGGACCTCGGGCCGGGGTGTATGTACGAGGTTTGTTCAAAAAGTATCGCGACTTTTCAATTTCCGCGGGCTACGTATATCCGATTTTCAAAGTTTTTGTGGCGTTAGGTTGCTACACATGTCAGTGACTTATGGTAAAAATTTCGGCCATTTTGAGTAATCAGTAAATTTTGGACAGCTGTTTTGCTTGGGCGTGTTTTGACTCATCGTCGATTTTTGTGTACGCCAAAACTCTAATTGACCACGAAGCGGTAATTTAAGTTTTGGAAACAGAAAAAAACAGAAAAAGTCACAGGGGGCCAGATCTGGGGAATAAAGTGGCTTTGGCATCACTAGAGAGTTGTTTTGGCCAAAAATTCGCGCAGAAACAACGATGTGTTAGCAGTGTCGCAAAAGCCAATTTTTGTTTTTCCACAAATCCAGACGTTTGTGGTGGATTGCTTCGCACAAATTGCACATTATTTTTAGGTAATATTCCTTATTGACCGTTCTGCCCTTTGGCAACAACTCGTGATGAAACACGACCCTGCAATCGAAGAAAACTGCAAGCAAAACTGTTCGCAATCGATCAAAGTAGGCTTTTCGACGTTCACATCTTCTCGGCCTACTGAGAAAAATTTGAAACACCGATAAGCAATGCTTTCGGTCTTAAAAGCTTCACCATAAGCCACAATCAACATTTCGATTGCGTCCGAGCACTTAATTTCGTTTTTCATACAAAATTTGATAAAGATTCTTTGCCATCCATTTTTTGGAAGAGACAAAAATCGACGATGGGCCAAGACACGTGCACACTAAAAAAATTGTCAAAAATTGACTGATTTTTCAAAAATTTTCAACTTTTCACCAAAAAATCACTGACATGTGTAGCAATCCAACGCCACAAAAACATCGGAAATTGGATATACGTAGCCCGCGGAAATTGAAAAGTCGCGATACTTTTTGAACAAACCTCGTATGTTGTTTTGCTGCAGGAGTAGTAGCCGGCACTTCAACCCGCGCGTCAACCCCCGCTCGTTGCCCACAGATCGGTGCGTTCCCGATGGTCGCTGCGTTGTAATCTGATCGAATCGAACTGGCTCAGGGCCCGCCACCGATATAGAACAGCGAGAGAAACTAATGTTGATCGATGCAAACACACCGATCAACCTGAGGTAGAGCACAAGGAAATGGGCGACTGGACTGGACTGGACCGGTAGACTTTGGGAGCCTTCGCTGTGTGTGGGAGTTAAAGAGCAGCGGGCGTATTTATGGTGCAGTCGATTGCGTGGCTAGAAGCCCCCCCCCGGGAAGGCGGCCAAGTTTTGGGGGCGTCCGGCACGAAGGGGTGGCAAACATTTGCATACCTCCCGCCGAATCCTGCTGGATGCGATGGAATGTTTTACTTTCGTTTTCGTGCAGTTTATTGGTGACAAAATTAAATACTATATTTACGGAAAATCAGGCGCGTGCTGGAACACTCCGAGCGGAGGTAATAAAATCAAGCCTCTGCGGACTGGTCTTAACGCGGTTTCTACGAAGCGATGAAGGCGTTAGGCGTCATAAACAGTTTCTTGTCCGGCCGTAAAGTTGTCGTACATGGCGCGAAAGAGCTATCAGTCGTGATGAAACTGCGGCGGCACGTTTCATCAGCAAGCAATCAACAACGATATCAAGGTCCTGAACGGGCGATGGTGCGGAACCGATAATTATTGGCCACGTGCGGGGGAATATGAATGACTGCGTCGAGAAGAGTCGCGCATTTTGTTGGCGAAACAAAAACTTCCTGCGAAGATCAGCCACGAAGTTGGTTCAAGTGTTTACCAAGCACTAACCAAGAACGCCCTCAGCTGCCGATCGATCGATCGTCCGCGCTAATTGTATTGCGGTAATTGCTGGCAACGAGCCATATTTCTGTCATTAGCGACCCGTCTCGAGACCATAATTCGAAAGCGAAAGCTAACACACAATCAGCATGGAACGGTGAACCGATTTATATTATAGTGTTTAACGACCTAAGTGTTGACTGGCCAGAATCGCCTGGTGGCGGGTCACAGCTTCTGCTCGGTCGTCCCCGGTGCGACCAGCTTCTGATCGACTGTGTGCCCCGGCAACGGTGCCACGTGGACCGATCCGGCGTTGATCGCTTCGTACCGGGCGACGGGTCCGGATTTGTCCGTCCCAGTGCCGAAGGATGCGATATCTTTCACCACCGACGGGACACCGGTAGCGGTGACCGGCACCCCGACGGGACTGCTAACACCGGCAGGTTGTGTTGCAACATTAACGGTCGGTGGTGCTTGGAGTGTGACCGAAGGCAGACGCACCTGCCCATTGACGGCCGCTGGCGCTGCCTGGGGGTTGTTGCCGTAGCCCAAGGACGAATAGGACACTGCGGCTGCGTCCGAGTATGGAAGTCCGTGACGCACGACCTGCATCGGTGGCTGGAAGTTGGTGAACGGTGGCACCGGTAACGGCTGCTGTGGCACGGGTAGAGGCAGTGGATAGCTTGCTGGGAACTGTCCTGCCAGAGCGGGATACTGGGCTGGGAACGGCACCGGAACCGGTGGCAGCTGTCGACCAGTCAGGAATGGTGGCTGCGAAGGAACGAACTGCTGAAGTGGATGCGGAACCCGGGCGTATGGATTCAGGAGTCCCGGGCCGAGCGGTGATTGCCACTGCAGCAAACCATCGTAGGGATCGACTAGCTGTTGGCCACCGGCAAGTATTACCGCCGAAAGCACCGCCACCAATGTCTACGCAAGAGAGAACATGTTATCAGCGTAAGCTCAGACCACCTCAGAATAGTTTTCACCACCTTCATTTTGTTTATCGAATTAGGCTCGTTTACCAGGCACCACCAATCACGTCTCCGTTGTCTGCTAAGCTACGGCTGAACGAATGATCTCCGATTGATCGGAAAATTCGGTGAACGATTGTTTTTATACGACCATTGTGAGACATCCGTCAGCGGGTGCTCATCGCACGGGGGTGATTTCTCACTGATTGGAGCATTTCGACATCTTTCAACGAGTGTCCACGTCAAGTGATGCCGCCTTGACGGAAGGTCACACTGGTGCGTCCGACCTCTAGGTCGTCGCGCCGATAGCCGTGGCTTTCCGTTGGAGTTTCGGTCGATTCCACACGAAGGTGCACGGAAGTAGTTTAGGATTTCCTTCCGACGTTGAGCCAAGAATTCAAATATACACTCAGAAGGTCATGTCTCCATCGCCTACTTGATATGTTACTTTCTTTGTGGTACATTTTGCGTTCACTTCATCGGTTGCCCGGGCATATTGGCACGCTTCGTATGACGTACATGGGCGCCTTTATTGCTCAAGTTCCCCCCTATGACGATGATGGCGTTGAAGGTGTCGCACAACTGTTCAGAATCTAGTTTCCTTATGCAGATTCAGTAAAAGACACGACCGCAGGGGAGAATAAAATGGACCGATTGTTTAATCAGTAGATTACCTAATGCACCACTCCTCGGCACAGTGCGCGGCGTAGTCCCGATACGTACCGGTCCACCTTTGCAAGGACTACTGGTCGCCCAGGAGGCGCGGGAGTGTGGCGTGGTTTGGGAGTCATCTATTACCAATTACCGATCCGAGCGAGTCGGGATATGGTGGAGTGGCGACACTTGGGGTCTCGTGCGGTGGTTCGGAGCAGCCCGCGCGTTGCGCAGAACCGCGCATTTGGACATGATCGCACGATCAAAACTAGTTTTGCCCCGGGTGGTTGTTCGACCATTGTCCAGAGCAGGCTATGGTCTCTGCTCCCTCGCGCTCTCTGTCCTTCGTACTTGTTGTCCGGCTCGTTCTCGCTGTCGGCTAAGGTGGGCTACGTACGCCAGAACTTGTATGCTGTATTACCGGTATGCTGTGGCTATGCGGAGCATTTCCGCGAGAAGAATGGGCGGTAAGGCAATGCGGGCCATTTACGGGGCACAAACATCGACACATGGATCCAGATTCATGGGGTTCTCACTTGTTTGCACTGCGTTAGCGTGTACCGCGGGGCGCCAAGAATGGTGGCGAAGGAACCAGCTTTTTTACTCACCACGCGCCATCCGACGCCAAAGGGGCCCAAGGAACCGGCTGATTGTGGAACCGACGCGAGGGAACCAGTCAAGTATTGGAGCGCGGTTGTGCTCCTATTTCTAGTACTAAACGTTTTAGAGTTCCTGCTATTGTTGTAAATAGTAGAAACTCGCTCAATTGTTGGGGCTTTTTTATAAATCAAATTTTACGATGAACCGCACTGTACAGTGGTTGCGGGAGAGGACTTTTGGACGGAAGCCGAACGGGCGAACATGGGCAAATAAGCGGCACTAACTGAATCAAGGTTACTGCCGCCTTTCTACAACAGCCTACGGTGGCTCGCCCCGTGCGCGCCCGCTTGATGGGCAACATTCCGCATCACTGGCTCGAGGTAGTGGCACGAGCAGGGCTTCCACAATCGATTCTGCTTGCCTCTCCGATCGGACGCTAGCGACCGAGGGACGAAGATAAGACCGGATAGGCACCGTTTTGAAGAGTTCATCATGAGGCTGGGCATCGTAATCAGAGCACAGGCATCTCGTGTCAGGGAGCCTTCAAAAGAACCTCGGTTGATGTTCGCGATTAAGAGCCGGGTAGCCGAACGTTACTCAACGCGGAATATCGAGTGATCGGTTAGATCGGGCTTAGCCGGTCCGGGAAGCAAGCGACCACTAAATGCCATCCGTTTGACATCGGGCGGGGATTCTATCAACTTCGGGATGACAAATCACCTCTCAGCAATTGAATGCCTCAGGATGCAGACACTTTTTGCCGCGCCATATTCGTGGCGGTGGCGGATGGCATGCTGCCGGCCACCGGGGCTCGGCGCACGCCAATTAAATGACCATAAACCGTCCGCTGCTGACCGCGAGCATTCAATAAAAAAGTGTCCGTTTGGCCGAGCTGCTGTCTCGCCGTGTGCCGATTGGCATTGCAAATGAGATCGCTTAATTTGAGCGAAGGGCCCCCGGACCGGCGGAACCGTTGAGCGAGGGAGTGTTCGGTCGCATGCCAACCAGGTGGGGCAGCAGGCGAAGGATAACCATACATCAGCGACCCACGGCTAAGTAGGCCGGGCCGGCAAAAGGGGGGTTCCGAGCCGAACAACCGGGCAACGGGGTCGTAGTAAACATTGAGTGATAAAAATAAATTTCCCGCTCGGGCGCAGCCTCATAAACGTCAAATCGGAGTCGACGTGCGAAGCGGGAAACAAATTTACGCCTTGTAATTCGTTCAGCCATCGTTCCCCAGGCCAGGCGCTGCGTTTTGGTGTCAAGATTGCGGAACGTGCAACGGAACAGTTCAAAATGGCCGGAGGCTCGCCGGTAAGCTCGCCCTGCCCGAAGGGTAAACAGTTTTTAGTTTATTAAACCAAGTTCCACGTCCACTTCCGCCCAACGCCCGCGTGTTCCGCGTTTTTCAATTTCAGAAAGATGACATTGACACCACCGACCAACGTGGGTGGTGGGAACGGCCAAGTGTCATCTATGCGTGAGTATGAGTTATTTTTCATTTCCGTTTCCTTCGGGTGGCCACTTCCGCCGCTTAGCGGAAAAGTCTACCAACACCGCAAGACACTTGTCGGGGTGAGGTCGATTACTGCTGTCTCTGGTACAGAGACAATGGCCCGCCAGTAAATGGAGCAACCAAGCGCTTCTCCGTAGTAATTTGATTGCGTGACGCTCGCGGCAATTTGTTGCGGGACTGGGAGTCCTTTCTGCCACCCGCATCATCCCGCAACATTCTTTCGGGTCCCGAACACTAACACGACATTTCGGGGGCAACCCGACGGGGTCGGTGAATGATATTCAGGAAGGTAGCCTGAAAAAGTGGGACGCCTCCAAACTGACAGCTTGATTAGGACTAGCGAAGGGACCATACGGCCGAGCGTTCTTAGTGAGGAAGTACCATAATCCGATGCCTTACGCCGTGGCCACAACCCTTGCTGTAAGTTACTGAGAGACAAACATTCAGTATTGTCCAACTATTATTGCTTGGAGTCTTAGAACTAGCTTTGGAACTCTGACGTACATTTTAGTTTAATTTACTGTCTTGTTATTCTTATTCACGGGTCCCTCGTGACTGTTATAAATATTTTGTTTGAATTGTTTGTGAAAGCTGCTTCAAGGAGAGACAGTTCGATGGGAAGAGTCACACCGAAACACGTTCGGAAGCACCTTCGCACGGGTTCGTGTTTGTTGCTATCAAAATTGAAAGGCGTACGTTATGAGTGCCGTATACTAGCGACCTTAGCCCAACCCGGTGAAGCCGATCGCTTCACCTGACAGACACTCTCTGTACCATCTCACACACCGAGTTCGGTTCGGTTTCGGTTACTTGCTCGGATGTGTGAGGCGCTGTCTGGGAAAGCTCGAACGGATGGGTGGCCCATTCCACCCAATCGGAACTTCCTGGCGCACGGTTCGTGCTGTTTTCATCCTTTTTCCCCAGCCACACGGAACCGTGAGACCATGAGGGTCGCCGGTGTGCTGCACCGTCTGCGAGTGGAAATGTGGCCGACCGACCGTTGCGGCAAGGGCGGCGGCCCAGGTGGTAGTTGGGCTTTTCCGCCCGGCGATACCGACACGATTGTTCGGATCAATTGGAGCGTCAGTTTGGGTAGCAGCGTGAATCGGTGAAGTGTGACGCGTAAGCGCTAGCGCCGAGAACCGGATTCCCATTGCATGGTTACGGGTACTTTTTGGACAGTTCCTTAAACCAGTGACGAGTGTGACGAGTGAAAAAGAATTTCGCATCAATCATGGTGTCGCTTGTGTTTGGGCATTTGCTGATTTCTGTACGAAGATTAAAAGCTTAAGTACGATCACTGTCTCTATTCTGCGGCAACAATGGACCACCGTGGCGTTGGCCATCTAATTTGGATGAAAACATTTCAATAATCCATCATCATCATCATCCAATCCTTGACGGAATGTGAACGAACCGGAAAATAATTATCAATGATTTATTGATGGCGTCCATCGCGTGCGTCGAAAGGTGTTGGTTCGCAGTGTCAATGCTCGTTCTGAGTCATTCTTGTGCCACAAATACAAATAAAGTCCAATAATCTTGACAATGCGAACGTCCTGCATGTGATTAATATGTAAGAGGAGAGTACCCGACCGAAAAAGGTGCTCAAGTTTGGTCGGAAGTGTAGCTGGAAGTGCAGTAACGCAAGATGAACGCCAACAGTTTCTGGGGCACGATAGACCAGCTGCTTGGGCGGGAGGTTCAGAAGCAGAGTGGCCAGGACTCGTTGAAGGTGGCCGGATGGCTGACAGCCTACGCTGGTGTTCGCAAAACAGTTGGCCAAGGGTAAGTGTCCGGGTGTGGCATTTATCTAGCAAAAGTTTCACATTTTACAGCCCTCCTGTCACTGTACTTTCTTCTGGCCAAGCACAGGTTGTTTGTGGAGAAGTTTGTTGGACAGTTATTCGCAGCGATGCAACGTGTTGGCAGTTATTATGTGCGGCAACGTGGAGAATTTATTGTTTTCTATCGACTCCGCATGTTCAGTGTTTGTTAAAAAAATCGACCAGCATTCAACGCTTTTAAAACAAAAATCAAATCTAAAAAATGTAATTTTAACCATTTGACCCTAACACAATGTTAAGGAAAAATGAATTATTTACAGTTTTTCACCAACCTTGATGCATCGAAAAGAAGAATGATATGAGGCCACAACGGAGGCGCCCTTGATATTGATAGCTCTGTTGGATATTATTAAGGTCTAGCAACTCAAACCCGAACGGAGGAGCATTGACCTAAAACATGCCATGCCTATCAGCGGCAATACGTGTGGCCGAAGTGAGCGCCAACATCGCGTTGCAGTTGTACAAGGATTCTGCCATTGAGATGCAGAAAATGCATTCGCACGATTGCGCTGAACGTTGTGATCTTGATGTGTCTCTCTTTTTTTACGAAGGACCTCACACACGATTGTGTTTATGCTCAACGGGTGCTTAAGCATTTGTTTTATAACGAAAACAGTGTGTTCGACGAGTGCAATAAGTATGCAATCCGTATGACAATATCCCTGCTTTACTGTTGGACCCTGCGCTCGAGGCACCATCACGCGAGCCCCACGCCATAAATCATGCTCGACTAGTGGAGAAATGGCGCAAAGACTCACCGGTCGCGCGTTTGACGAGTAAATCCCGGGCGTCACCTTCGAGTGTATCCTGCAGACCGTCGACATTGTGCAAAAATACTTTCCCTCTCCACTGCAGTGCAAAATATGCAAATATTGCTGCTCGTGTGACCTCCAGCGACCATGCATGCGGTGATATGCGTAAAGTTTGGCGGTAAGCAAAGCAGACAGTTGCCCTCTGAGCCACGAGCCACCCTTGCGGATTGCTGTTTGCGGATTCACTACCCGGCGATCCGATTGCACAGCCACTCCACCGACGGCACAAGACATGTCGGGAGATATGTATATTTTGTCGATATTTCGTGGCATTGGACGGAACAAACTGGGTGTCGTTAAATGTGCGGATATGTTATGGGTATCGTAATGGCAATAAAGTGAGATGTATGCGTCGTCTGCGGTTCGGCCCACTTGTGGTCGGAAGGCCGACGGTCGGCGACGGTGCTGGCTCGCGGCGGAGCTGGCTGGCGAGTAGCAACAAGTTGCACTGCGGACCGGAGTAACCGACCACGGTTGGTGATTATAAAAGGATACACCAACCGGAACTCGTCTCAGGAAACTATAGAAATATGTCTTACTTTTAGCCGACAAACGATTCGAAGAACGAGAATACAACGATTTCCCTTTTCTGTTTTGTTAGGGACGACAGCAATGGATTCAATAACGACGGCTTCAACGGACTCTCGGAACGGACTTCAAGCTTACCATCGATTTTCCCCTCCGGCGATCAGCTGATTCGTCCGGATCCGGACGATCTCAACGGCGACCCGACAGGACTGACGGCGACTGGTGGAGCGAATGGGGGGCGCCGCCGAAGAGGGCGGTTCCGAAAGTCCAAGCTCAAGCAACTGTACGATGTGGAGGTGCTGCCGGTGGAGTACCTAGGACCAAAAATCGAGTACAGGTGATAAATTCCTGCCGCCGAAGGGCTAAAGGGGTACGGAGGAGGGCATTGACCGGCAAATTGCTGCCTCGTGTGACGTCACGACCGTATGTCGACTCTCAGTGTCGACATTACCGAAGCGAGGAGCTTTTGCTTGCGGGAGCTTTCGGGGAGGCTTGTGGCTGCGTACGTCCGACCCATGCCGCAGCCATCACAACTGACGAGCGTGAAATTGAAAAGCCCATTAACTTCGCGTGCCGTCGGGATGGAATGTAGCTAAAATTTGTTATTGACACCGCAAGGCTCCGTTCGTAGAGGTTTCAGGAAGGGGTCACTCTGCTCCTGGCTTTTCCGCTGCCCGTATATTCAACAGGAATGTAGAGGACGCGCTGGCTAAAACTTGTTCTTCGCTTCGTTGGTGATTCGTGTCAGGGGGTCATAAAGGAAACTTTTCACTGCCAAGAAACTAAGCAGCAAAGTGCTACCCATTCGTTTTGTAGTTCGAATCAGAAAGAGGCACTGAAGATGGAATGACTTTCGGCCAAGTCATAGATAATGAAGAGTGCAATTCTTTGACACAGAAGGGCGTTGTGTTTATTGGGTCACGTCATGATGACTCAGTTTTTTCGAGCTGCTATTAATTCCGAGAAGATCTGGCTTTTAGTCACGCTTGGGGCCATGTCCTTGATCTTGAGAGAAACATTTTTTCTCAAGAACCTTTTCGTTCGTGATTGAATTGATTCGAGCCAAAGCCACGCTCGGGCTCTAGGGACATTGTGGGGGTTTTATCGGCCTGTTGCCTTCTACAGTAATGCAGTCACAACGGCACGTCGCAACAGTTTTGGTTTTCCTTCAATATTTGTCCAAACTATTTGTGAAAAAAAGAAAAGAAACCGCCAAGTTTGTAGTTCCCAAAAGTCTGATGACCTTGGTTACTGCTGAAATGCCTTAGGTGAGTGGAATTTTGTACTATAGAACCGTAAAACGAATAATATTGCAAAAATGCACTTTAATTTACAGCTTAATTCAATCGTTTTTGTCCTTATCCTTGTATTTGACAATGAATTAAGCCCTTGAGTTGTTATAACAAACGACTTTACAGAAGTCAAGTGCGATTGAACGCTTCGTAGAGGTCAGTGCCTCGAGTTGCCAAAGATGCCCCTAGTTTTGGTCGAACGGCGGTACCGATGGGGGCCAATCTTGACCTTCATCAAATCACTACCATCCGGAGGATGTTCGGTTTTATTGTGTCAAACTGTCATAAATCAGCCGTGGCGGCTAGAACGCTACGGATCCAGCACCACACCAAAACCCATGAGCGTAACCAAATAGTTCGAAGCGCAACGTCCTGTAGCTTAACTAACCTCCAATTCTTCACAGCTACGCCACCTACAGTGACTAGCGTGAATTTATGTCTTGTTTATATCGTTGGCAGCCCCGTCCCGTCTGCGGGTGCTTGCCCTTGACTGCCCCATGCTACTACATACTTTTGCTATCTTTATATCTTTATACCATACCTTCCCTTGGCCGGGGCCATTGACGGAGCTTCGGCAAGGCAAACAACAAGCGTCCGTGTTACAACGGATGGTGTGGCATTAAACAGAAACGAACTCGAAAGACTGCACCGTTTTCGGGGGCAGATTATCAGATCGAGTAGAACTTGAAATTGAATGTTAGTAGCTCGTGCCGTTCGTGTCGTCGGCTACGTCGCCATGCCAGGGGGCCAACAGGACCCGGGGAGCTAGCTATCGTTCGGTCGACTTGGAATTGATTCTACTTGAGGCCTTCATCCCCATCCTTGCAAGGGGTCCTTTTTTATCCATCCATTCCTTCACCCCGGAGGCGCTGCTTTATTATTTGTGATTTCGTTTACTTTTTCTTTTTCCGTTGAAACTTCGCTTTTTGCGCGCGAGAAGGATATTTTATTTATTTTGACTCGTTTTTGCTCGCTTTTTTATGCACGCGGCAATGTTGAATTAGTTTTCCTCACGTCAACCGGCCATCAACACGCTACCGCCGTGTACGAGCGGCAGGACGATGGCGTGTGGCCAACGAGGTGCGAACCAAAAGGCGTCAATGGCACCTGGAGGGTGCCAAAGATTTCGGACTTGACAGTTTGGCACCGGAGTCCTAAATGGCCGGACGTTAGGGTAGCCCACGGTCCCTGCGTGGAAAGTGAAGCGCGTGAAAGCAAAAGTGACAACCACCTGAGGCATTAATTGCCGCGCTGCGCACTGTGATAAAAGGGTCGCACGTTGGATTAGTTACTCCAGTCAACCGAAATTAGCCGCCATTTACGGCATTGCTGTGATTGTTTGTGGTACAGGCATTTGGGTCAGGATTTGTGGGATCTGCCGTCATAGGAAGTGCCAAGAATACGCGACCCCACCGAAAATGATGAAGAAAGGCATTTGTGCGAAAAATCAGTTGGAAAAGATGATGCTCGAGGAAGATTTTACATTCTGCGAGTGTAATTTTGCCGTCAAGCCAACGAGACGACAGGAGTAAGTAAAGTTACAGTAGGATTGGATGAAGAAGTCATACACACTTGATTTATATTGATCATGCCATGACTGCCATGCCATGATTAAGAATTGTGGTAAAAGATCGTGTTAGTGAAAAAGTCAGTGATACTTGGTAAATTAATTAGTTAGTTTTGTGTATCTGCTTCGGAAAAAACATGCAATGCTTCGGTCAACATGGCCTATAATTCAAACTTCAATAAGATGTTGATAAAGTGATTAAAGAGGGAGAGTCAACAGATTGTTTTGAATGCATTTTTTAATTATGATCTGTAAAACTACGGGCCAGCCTTATAAACGACGTTTGACTCGTCTTATTGTCAGTTATCGTTAAGCATGCTGGTGTGAAGCATTTTTCTTTGTTTTCCGTACCGATAGACACCTTCGCAGACACCAGGATGTCCCAGACGGCATTTTATAGTGTGTCCTTCTGTGATGCAGAAACGGTAAATAATGAAAATAAATTACTCTGTGCAGTCGCCAACAGAGTTTTACAAAGTAGTAGCTATACTTTACTTTACTTTAAACTAACAAGGAATATGCATGAACTTTTTCGAGAAGGATAAGGAAAAATATTTCATTCCTACTTATGCGGAAAAGTATGCTCCCAACAGTCTCAGGCTCATGAAAGAATTTTATTTCTTTCGTAACCGAAGCTTAGTCTAAGTATAAAATTTCAATGTTTACCCCCCTATCATAGAACTCGATTCGAGTCCTCGAACGTTCATTCCGTTCATTTTGAGTTCATTTTGCTATAGCTTTCTCTTTCTGCCCTCTCTCTTGCTGTATTCGGCTTTCTCTCTTGTTGTGTTCACTCGAACGGAAGAATTTCCGTTCGAGATCCATAATAGGGGGGTTAGTCTAAAAAGGTAGCCATCGGTAGCCAAAGGTAGCCATTTTTCAAACGATTCAACATAATTTTTTTTTATCTTATCACATGTTGCATGTGTTACATTTTTTATCAGGCTGCCGCTGTACCATTTTCAACAGTTGTCATTTGGTACGAAAGACTAACGGGTCACCAGCGTCATATTCATCTTTAACTGCTGCATCTATTTGCAGCCCTTGAAAACGATAGCTGGGCGCTTCTAATGCTAAAATGTTGCTTCCCGTTTTATAAATGGCTCAATGCAAGGGACCTAAAGAATGATTAATGATAACCGAAGTCAGAGAATGACAGCGGTCCGAACGGTGGTGACAGCAAGGAACAGGTTTCGTAAACATTCTCATATCGATTTTTAGTCGCTTAGTTCCTCAAAGATTTAATGGCGGCACCTTCTACGTGCTTCGTCAGGCACCTTCCACGTTTAACGGCGACAGACGTCACAATACTCGTTACAATGTCTCAATAGAGCTATCGGTCTTCGCCTCCGTTCCTTTGCTGGTTACGCTGGAACCCTCGAAATATCCTTTGCGTTGTTGTTCAAAATGTCGCCCTCCAAATGCCTGCAAATGCGTTCCCGGAAAGGCCGGAAGGGTTGTCCCGAGTTTGCTCTACCGGCTCCGCGGAAGTAATCGATGTTTTCATTGTTTTAGCCCTAGGGACTCGATAGTAAAATATGGTTCGATATACGATCCTGCGCCCACCACACGCCACCGGCGCCTTCGGTGCCGGCGAATGACAGGAAATCGAAACATAAACTTCCTCAGCTGCTCCAAAGGACACCGCCGCGTTCCGCGTTGGAGGTCATGGGTTTTTTATCGCACCTTTGCTTCTGGTGCCGCCGCCCGTGGTTGGAATGCTCGAGCGCGGGCGGTCCACAGGCCCTCAGTTAACCGAACAACCCGGCACTTCCATCGGAAAACATGCAAACATTGTTCCGTTTGCGCCGTGAATATTCTCGACCCTTTTAATTGTCAGCCATTGTGGGGCTTCTGGGGTTGTTGACGCGAGAGAAAATGCATTTTCCCTTTTTCATTTGTAATCAGTCAGTGTCGGGCTGAAGAGCTGACACCGGGCGAGAGTGGGTTTTCAATTGAAGAACTCTTTTGCATGACCATCACAACCGTTGGCTCACCGAATGTTGGTCATTCGCTACCCAACAGTGAACCTGACAATATTGGTTATTGTTGCGACTTCTTTGTAAAAGGTGCTTTCTAAAGTTCGCTTTCGTGTGTTAAATGTGATTTTCCAGAACAGTTACCAAGAGCAAACCAACAATTCACGTATTTCAGTGGTTCGGAACAGACGCCGGGACCTTTAACCCGTAGCAACAACCGAACCCTTCGCGCTTCGACGAAGCCGAATAGTTTATGGCGTCTCGTAAAAATATGATCACAATTACTATTGTTACGCGCCGGTTTCGGTACCAGCCAGTTGGGGCTGGTCGCGAGCTACAAGCACGTGTCTGGTACTGGATATTCCGCCGTACTGATCCTGCTCGTATCCGATGGTTCGATGGACGAAGGCTGTGGACGATTGGTTGATTTTATTGTTTTCCTCTACTGCTCCGATGTGTGTTCTGTCACAGAGCCATTCGCTGTTCCCTCCCGCCGAGGAATATTCGAGGTTATGCTTACCAAATTTCTCACGTGGCTCTTGGTTTTTGTTTTTCCGTTTCCTTTCCTTCGAACATGCGATTCCCCTACACCATTGCATTGGATGTGATTTTTCGTTTTCTGGGGCACCTCTGAACACCCAAAAAAGGCACGAAACAGCCCGGGCCATGTGCCAGAATGTCAATACCGTGACCGGCTACCATGGAATTTGCACCCGACACGCGGCACTGGGGAAATGTATCGAAAGGGTTCCTCTCCCCATAAAAAGGGTGAAGACAGTGGCCAGAGAGGGTGTCCGGGAGGGGTTACGGTACACCTGTACCTACGCTACACTTGGTGTAGTGTTCTATGCTCGATTTTGCTGCTCGCTTCAAGTCGCACTTCGTTCGATGCCCTGTTTCAGTCAGTTTGCACCAACCTACGCCAACGGACCGAACGGGGCCGATCGGAAGTTTGCTAGTAGTGCTTCCGGTGATCTGTGGCATCGAGTGTCCTTGAGAGATTGGTGACTGCAAGTGGTGCCATCGGATCGGTATCGCTGGTTAGTGTTTCAGGCTACAGAAATCTTGCCACTAATGCATTTGTAAATAAGAAGATATTTGCTAGTTCGGTCTCCGAGTGATTGATGTGCTGGGCATTCCGGGTCCGGGTGTCAGGTTTTGGGTGGACCGTAGCATGGCCAACGGGTGTGCCGCGCAGTGTGCAGTTTGCTAACCTTTGCCGTGCTCGTTACAGTGTGAATCTTCCCCGAGTGACCGCACAACTGGAGAAGTTAATGGGCACGAATGTAGTTCGGCTGACGGACCGCAAGTACATGCAGGAGCTGCAGCGACGCATCCAGGAGGACTACAATGTTACGCTCGAGAAGCGGATCACGGAGCGCGAGGTGAGTTGGTCAAGAGTCATTAAATGTGTTGTGTTACTTTCCGGCCACTGGTTTGTCACCTGCATGGTGGCAAAAGTTAACCGTCCGGATTGTTAATTATGTAAACAAAATGAAGGGTACCAATCTTTATGCAATTTGCGATTGGCGCACCCAGGAACGTGGTTTTGCTGACTATTTTGTCCGAACTGATTCAACTTCATGAACCGTAACGTAATGTGCTTGCGTGTCCAATTTTGCACAACAATGCCCTAATTACAGGCAATGTGAATCATATATTTTCTGCGTGTCGCCCGTAAAACGTGATGTTTAAATTTATACAAGTTAACGAACACATTAATTTACCATTTGCTCATCGACACAATCTACTGACGTAACGCTCTTCACAGACCACAGACGGATACTCCACAACACTTCCTGGAAATGTGCTTATCGTTAAAGTGAAAGTGCCGAAAATGTTTATCTCTTCCTGGAGCACCCGATTATCGTCGTCGGTGGCGCACCCAGAAACGGTCTTTCCGACGGCGGTCCGTGTTTGCATGTCGCGAGAGGACACCACCGGAGTGGCCGCGGTGGTGTAGGGTCGTTTGTGAAATCGATAACGTACCCTGCCTGCCTGCGATGGCACGGGTATACGGGCCTCTCAATCGGTGTGGCAGCACGACGCACGCAAGCACATCACTTCGGCGGCTCTTCCAGTACCGTGCACTTTGTCCGTGTCACTTTATCGATATCAGTTCACGGGTTGGGAGATTCTTTTGGTCGTTGAATCATTAAACTTGCCCAAATGGCGTCTCTAATTTTTGTCTCAAATCGATGTCGCTATGGACAATCGATTGCCTCACGGCATTGGTAAAGGTGTTGCAATCGCAATGTCCACAGGAGTTGGTTCTGCCACCAGAAAGGATAAATGAGAAACGGAACCAATGTAGTCGAGCATTCGGCCTTGCGATATTCCTTACCTTCAAACGATCGGGCTGCAGAATAGCGATGCTTATGTTCGTTGTCCCGGTTTCGTAGTTGTCTTGATGAAAGTCGAAACATTTGTGTCACCGTTATACTGCTAAATGGAGTACACAGTGCGCCACCGTTTAACCTTATTTCCGATCATCCATTCCATTTTCCTTGGGTTTTCGTATCAAACTTGATAATACGAATGAGAAGCGTGCGCAATTATACGTTATGAACGTGCTTAGCCCAGCATTGGGATTGAAAAATGGGATAAATGGGATTTATTGAGTTCTACGATTTACGAGATCAACAACGGGACTTTGGGAATTCCACATACGAGTCTCCGACTTTAGTTATTTTGTTATTTGTTATTTAATGTCATTATCATAATCATGATCCGATTGGATCGTTTTTAATGACTGGACCCAGGCATATTTTATGGCTTATTCATCTTCATACAACAAATGTTGCATTTAGCATATTTTTATTTTCAACGTTTCAAATGATTCGATTTTTTCACGCTAACGCTTTTCCCATTTTTCCAGTATTTGTTATCTGTATATCATTGCTCATAGTATTCATTATTCATTCTTTCCACATAAACCAACACGTCGCTGAATCGCACATTTTTTTCAAACCGAAACCTCGAAACCACACGCCATGTCCACAAATGCATCGCGCTTTAATTGCACAATTCATGGCACGCATCAACAACAACATCGTTCGCTAAGAATCGAGAATGGCAACGCCAGAAACAGTTGATCCTGGACGGAAGGTATTGCCTTGAGAACTGTCCCAAGTCCCTGGTTCCGCTCCATAGCATTGTGTTGGTAAGCTGTCACAAATTATCACCTATTTTATGCGACTTTGCCTCGTTGGTAGTCAAGGATTGACGGTATCAAGGTTGGTAGGTTTTCAAAGGCGTTTAATGTTATGGTTCTATTTCTTCGCCCTACAAAGACCAAAGAGCTGGAGCGAGAGCGCAATCTGATCCTTTCGGGAGCGGGCGACAGCATTCCGGAGGAGATGACCAGCTCGGCGTTTCTGGTGAACCAAAAGACCAACGTCAACATCCTGAACAAACGGGAAAAGGTTAGCCGAATGTTGCTCCAATGCAGGCGGTCGTGTCACACTAATGTGTTCTCGCCTTTCCGTTGCAGTTGAAAACGATTCGTGAGAAAAACGCCGAACGGCTGATCAAACAGGGCCACCGGTGGGAACGTGAGCGACTGCAGATGGAGGACCAGAGCCGCGATCGGGAAATCGAGCAGCGCACGAAGCGCGAAGCGTTGCTGGAACAGGAAAAGCTGTACATGATCGAGGAAAACGATCGCTCGTTGAATCTGCTGCGCATGAAGACGAAGAAGGGTCCGTGCCGGGACATGAACCTGCGGTCGCTGCTGATGCAGCAACGGGAGGAACTGGGGCGCACCATTCAGAAGCGGGACTTTGACGTGGCGGACGAGCGTTGTGGCCCCGGTACGGAGGTCGAGGGCAGCAAGGCAGAGCGACGTCGGAACCGGCGCAACCAGAGGCAGCACCAGATGCAGCGTCAGCACGAGGTGAACGAGTTCCAGGAATCGTCGTCTCCCGAGGAGGGCTACATTTCGATGAACCAGCCGGACTCACCGGAAGATCTGGAAACTTCACTGGCGGCCAAGGGAGAGAAGGGAAGCAAGGATTCGGGCGATGAGTCGGAAGCGGACCAGGATTCGGATAATGCGCCCGCCGCAGGGGAAGAACCGCCGGATGGTCCAGCCGAAGTGGATCCCGAGGCGGACGCGGTCAAGGAGGAACTGTTGGCGCTTGAACAACAGCAGGAACTGCTGGAGGCCGAAGCGGAGGCCGCCGAAGAGGCACGATTGCGCGAGGAGCTGGACAAGACGCTGATGGAAAAGAAAAAGGCCCGCCAGGTGCGGAACGAAGATCCGAAGATAACGAAGCTGAAGGAAGCGGACGTAAGGACGTGGTTGGTGGCCAACACTTGTCGTTTGTCACTTATCGCTCTCCCATTTTTCCAGACTGTTGCGGACATTTACAACGTGGCGGACGAAATAATCGTGCTGGAAAAGAAGAAAACCAAGAAAGGATTTGGCAAGTGAGCGATGTGATCGCGACAACCGTAAAAGGCCCACCGATCAAAATTTGAAGTCCAAAGATGGTGCACAAGGTGCAAGGAAGTATGACGAATTGTGTCTGTGATCTGGTTGACCATTAACTTTTGTAGTGTTTCTTTCGGTTTCGACTACCCGGATTTTTCGTAGTGAAAGATGTTGCTAGTGCTTGTATGTGAGTGCACGATTGTGATACAGAGGAGCCAATATTTTATGGTAGCAAATTTGCGTATAAATAAATGATTGTTATCAGTAGCACTTGATGTGGAGCTACTTTATCGAACAGAACACAAGAAGACATTTTGGGAATTTTTGTAATGAATTGGTACAATTTATCGTGCAAACATTTGACACATTAAAAAATTATTCTCTTTAATAAAATGTTTGATAATATTGTAGAAAGTTCTTTGCTACATTTATTGAATTTCTGTAGCTCCGTACCATAGTTCCGTAGGTCCGTAGCATAGTCAGCAACAGCAAGTATCAAAAACCTCCTAAGCATTTGGCGTTCATTCCAATCGCGATCCCGGACGCCGACGAAAAACGAAAGCTTCCGAAGGACTAACCTTCGTGGCCGTCGACACACGAAGCGTTTTATGAATGAAATTCGTCCCTACTATCCGTACTACAACCTTCCGCCGCCATCACCGCACCATCACCGTGTTCGTCGAAAAGGAAAATGTCAAAGGAAAAGGTTTCATGAAAGAAGCTTTCGAATGAATATCCGAATGCTGAATGAACTCAGAATGAACGCTACCGGAACCGGCATTTTGACGAGAAGGTCCTGTCGGTAGAAATATAAAAGCCAGTGGCGTGGCGAAACATCCGTCAAACGAACTTTCAACAAGTGGTCGTTTGCTGGTCGCTGCTACGAAGCCACCGAGCGTGGTGTGAATCCGTGGTGTGGACTTCCGGTCTGCTTCCGGTGCATCAACCAGGTGTTGGTAGTTTTAAAGTTTTGTCATAAGGACTGTGACGACATAGGAAACTGATACGAAGAAGTATTCTAGTGGAAAACACTATTTTCCGCCAATCGTCGAGCTCGAAAAGTTTGAAGTGTTTATGCTGTGGTGTAGTGTCGCGGTCTTGAAAATATTGTGAACGGCCCACAGTGAAGCATGGCCATGGACTACAGTTTATTTTTGATAGCTACAAGATGGCTAATGTTTGAGCAAACACCATAAATAGGTCAGCAAACCACCGATGGCCAAAGCGATTGACTGACGAGTGATGGCTTGCGTGGACGAATATGTTTTCTGGCGTTCGAGGACGAAACCGAACGAACGAACGCAATGGTGCATTTGGGAAAAGACAAACATACTTAAGCTAATCAGCGGTCGGTAGCAAAAACGTGCAGCGTGGGCTGTTTGCTTACCGTCGGCTTGTAGTGGCCACTTAAACTCGTTAAGCTTATTCGAATAAACATAGGTTCTGTAATGGAATATCGATGATCGCTCCGAAATGGAACTCTTTCGATAAGCGATCGGGCACAATTTAATTAGTCGGAAGGTTTGTTCTGCCCAAATATAATCATTCCGGTGAGCAGAGATTTTTGTACATTTTGGGTTGATATTGAGTGTTGTGTATAACGTTCCTTAATAAATGATGCCCATGGTGTTAAAGGTTACCTTTTCTAAACATTGCTCATGTGTAAGGTCAAAAAATCATCCCACAAGTGGTAATTGAATCAAGGATCTCAAAATGGGGAAAAGGGTATCCTCAAACCTGCTAGTTATGGTCTCCTTCTGGAAAGTCAAATCACCCTTTTCGACACACCGTATGCGCAAAAAGAGTCCCACGTCTAACTTGACACAGCAAAAGGTGTTTGAAGCACGTGTTCGTTGGCCCTTTTTTTTCGGAGGTTCCTTGAACAGAACATTATCGCCAGCAACTCAACAGTGAGCATTAATTTCGGTCGAACTCTGGGGTCGTACCATCGCAGCAGCCGACGCCGGAACCCAGGTGGAGTGTATTTGAATGGGTTACTCGGTAAATAAACTCCATTTCTCTGAGTAGGTTTAACCATATTCAAAGTTCAAAACTGCAAGCATAATTCGATCCGGAACCATCAAAATTACGGTACCCCTTCAGCACGCTCTGGTCGGGAATCCCTTTTCACACCTCATCTTATCATCGCTTCTGAGGCGTCAATGGTTATGGCTTATTTTTATGCTACTTCTTCACGTAATATCTACATTTTTGATTCGATACTGCCACCGGAAAAACAGGACCGCTTGCCAAACATCTTTCTTGCGGTTTTTGAAGAACTTATTAAAAAGCCTTGTTGCCATAGGGATTAGATAAGGTCGCCTGATCTATTTTTAGCCGAGTTTAGCCGAGCATTATTGTTGTTGAGGTAGTTTAATTTAATGGCAAGTCATCGATCTTACTTATTCTCTCAAAGAGCCATTTAATTGTGTTAATTGCGTTGAGCTTGCGGGAAATTTGATAAAACGTTTAACACTTACCAGAATGAATGAAATTAAATTCTTTTGATAGTCAGTGATGCACGGCTCCCGGTAGACCGTGGCTAACTCCTTGATGTTTGTTTCCTCGATGGCACGGACCGTCCGGTTCGCCCACGCGTCAAACGGTGGTAAATCGATTTAGGGTTTTCGCCGAAAGCTCCCCGTTGACCGGAACTCATTAGTTTTATTAATTGCCGGGTCTTATTGGTCTTTCGGTTAGGACAAAGTTTTCTTACTTGCTGAACAGTTGTCGTTGGACCAAATTACACCGCCCACAGGTTGAACGATGATGGTGAGCAGCCAAAGATACGAATCATTGAACATTGGATTGATGAAAATGGTGAGATCCTTGGAAGGATATGATGGGGTAGAAACCACATTTGATGTCCGGGGAGTTTATGCTTCGCAAAAGTAATTGGTATTCATTTAATGCAGGTTGTTGTTGTCACGCATTAACAAAACCGCACGCATTCCGTGTTAGTCCTGGACATGTCTGAATGATGCCTATTTTCGTCAAGTATTAACAGTCTATGATTCACGCATTCGTAAGGGATAAATTTACATTACAGTTGTGATCTATCGAATAGGAGTGTAGCGTGTACCTACTTATGTCCGTAAATATAATGCCCTTCATAAGGCAGTCAGTGAAGTGAGTTCATTAGTGTAGTAAGTGTATAGACGTCGGTTCCGCAGAGCTCCGAACCACTTCGCTTTCGGGGCAACGAAAAGAAAATGTCACATACCTTCGGCACTGCCCTGCTGTTCCTGTGTTTTTCGTTGATAGTCTGGTGTTACGAAACCTCCGGACATCCTCTGGATCCGCTGTTTCGTACCCTACCTTCCGTCCAAAAACACTCCGATTTGGTGTCGGCTATCGGTTCGAATGGAGGTGCCCTTACCGCGTCACAGGGTTCTCGTGGACCGTTAGAGTCTGGTCATCGTCACCGTACTGTGCAAACCTTTGCGACTGCCCCACCACACCGTCGTTGGTATTCCGATAGGAAATCATTGGTAAGACCCGCCGGCGATACCGTTCCGGCATTGGAAGCACTGTCGGCTGCCGCTTTCGGCGGTGTCAGCCGTGAAGATGGTAAGTGATACAAATTAAGTTAACCTCTGCTATCTTGCACATTTTCCCTTTTAATTTCATTTGCAAACCATTGTTAACTAAATTAACTTTTTATTGATCAATACCAATATCGTAGCAAATTAAAAGCAGAAACTTAAAAGGAAAGGTAGGCTCAACGAACAGCCCATTTTCAAAAATCAAATTAATAGATACCAAAGCCGTTAAATGTCGTTCTGGTGCAAATCTCTTATTGGGGTGCACTTAAATTTATTTTTCCTGCAGATCGTTCCAAATGAATTTTTACTCGTCCAATACTCAGCGTTGTCCCCTAATGTTGGATGTTGACCGAATCTGAAGCATAAATATTGTTCTGTTTGCATTTCACACCAAATAATTATTCCCGTACGCTATCCATTCCTTAACCTTCAAAAGGCAATTTTAGGGCCGTTCGTCCATGGTCCATGGACACCTTCGTTGATCCGTGGACGGTTTTTCAATTTCAGATTTCACAGAGCCCGGGGGACCAATAGACACCGTCGAAATGCCTGCGCTCGGTTTAACGTCGAACGAAATCGGGGACAGTCCACTGCCATTGGGTTTCAACAGTCGGCCCCCGGTGCCCGACGACGGACCGTTATTGGCCGCCGAAGATGGCCGGACGCCGATGCAGAGCATCGATTTGATCCGCGAGCGACTGGACCGCATCAAGCAGCAGGAGGACATCGAAATCAAATCGAATCTGTTGATGAAGCTGCTGGCGGAGTTGCCCCAGGGACCGCTGCCAATTGTGTACGTCGAGGATGCGGCCGGCTCACAATCGGAGAGCAACAACGGAATAACCAAGGATAACAACGATGCGGATGACGACGATGATTACAATGATGGCGAACGTGAAGGACGGATCGTGACTCAGCAGTTTACCAGCAACGGCTACAAACGGACTGGACGGTACTACCGGCCTTACCCCTGGAAGCGTCAGAACTCACGCAGTCAGACGTAAGTGTAAATATTGTTGCTTCGTCTTTCAGAAGATTGGGAAATGGAAATTGATTGAAGTTTTTGCGATGATGAGAGCGTCGCAGAACGCCGGTCGATTGAAGTGGATTGGCCAATTGGAAGCGAATCGAAGATGAGTTACTTCTTTCCAAATTTGGCCTATTTTTGCCTACCCATCTTTAGTAAAAGGTGTATTTGATTCCTATGCAAATTATTGGTTCCTTTAGGGGAAGTTGTTTTGCCACTTCTCATATTTTCCGAAGGCGGAAACTTTTGAGGAGATTTAAAAAAGGAACCAATACTTCCGAAGGTCGATTTATCGACGGCTGTTTTAGGCTTGGAAAAAGTTAATTGAATTCGGGGATTTAAGTTACTTCGACAAGCTGGCCATTCTAGTTTCCGGATCAACTGATTTGAATTTCCTACCCAATGCTTGGGGGCTTCCCACACAGGTACCTAACCGACGCCCGCTATCTGTGCGTTCCGAGCCGCGATGATGTCTTTAAGCTGCTGATGGGCCTTCACGACAACCGCGCTGGCAACCCCCAGCAGCCGGTTAGCTTTTGTAACCGAAGGCGTCCGCCAAAGGCCATCTTGACGAAGATTCGGTTCTTTGGTTAAAGGACGCAGGCGGCCAACGATACCAGATGACAGCAGACGGCGTTTGCTGCAGCTCCCACGTACCTTGGCATCCCGAATCCCGGCCATCCGTGGAGTTTCTGGCCAAAGTACAAAAGTTTTCCAATTGTCCGCTCGTGTTGGTGAGTTTTTCGATCTTCACTTCGATTTTGTGGACCTAAAGGGCACAAAAAGCCAGCCACGCACAATGTCCGCAAAAGGGAGCTTTTCTGAGTAGCAATGTTAAAGCAAAACAAAATACACTAAAATACCTGTAAAAAAGACCCTCAGGGCTTAGAACCCTTAGAAGGGTTACATTCAATGCACAGCGTAGGCACGAAACAAGGCACATTTAATCATACAAACCGTAATTCCGCGAGTTGGTCACCTGTCGCGTTAATAATCCGTTTTTCGGGTGCCCGAAACCTGAAGACTTAAGCGTATCTTGTTTGTTTCTCGATCATTTAGAAGGTCCTTCCCAAGGCAGCGATTTTTAGTCACTCTGGCCACCACCATCGACTGGGGCCAGCAGGGGCACAAATCTTGTAAAAATATCAATTGACCTACGATAGAGAGAGAGAAATAGAGAGCACACATATCCCACTAAGTCAATCATCCACAGAAGGTCCAAAGTGGAGCCGGACAATTATTGTGCACCGCAAAAATGCGAATTTAAAGTTTTCATCATCCACTTAATAAATGAATCTTAAAACAAATAAATCCTCAAAAGTAAAAGTATAAATGTTGCAACAAGCGCTTCGTACTTCATCCAGCAGGGCTGGTAGCAGAAAGGTCCTTCCTTCCACTCATCCGAATTTGACGACGAGGCGCCAAGCGTGAGTCTCTCGTGGTTCGAAAGGTAAATGGAAATAGTTTGGTGCGGACTTGGAGCGGAAACTTCGTGACGATCTGGCGTTCCAAGGCCCACTTCGACCCTTATCATTGATACAACTTCGAACGGGGTTGTCCTTATATACCGGATGCGTCAGCGTCGGCAGGAATACAGGTAACTTTGGGCACTTAATTGTAAACTTCCTTTCGGTTTTGGTGGCCTATTTCCCAGCGGTTCGGTGCTGGGTGGGTTAAAAAAATTAATAAAATTATATAGGCTACGCACGTGGACATTGTTTATAATCGGTAATCGCGCCTCAATAAATATACGCTTAACCTTGACCTACACTGCAGCATGAAAGGCGTGCATGTGTTTAAGTGAGTTCCGTTGTCACGTTTTTGCTGTTTGTTCGTCAGCGTAAAGAGTTTGCCTTGATCCTCTGTGACTTTCTTTGCCAGGTTGCGCATACAATTCGTTTCTTTCGGTGCGACTTCCGTCTTTAGTCATCGGTTTCTCCTCGGTTCGTTTGTTGTCAGCTTTTTGCTATAAAGCGTTTCTGTAAATGCATTACTCACGACGACGACGACGACGACGACAACGGTGAAGAATGCGTGACGAATCGTGTGCAAAAATCGAACATAATTATTGAACGCCACGTTGTCGTTCCGATGCAAATAAAAATGTTATACTTTTAATGCTTTTCAAACACAACTGGCCAACTTTAAACAATTGTCACTAATGGGCATTCGTCCCCCTAAATTAACAACCTACGCAATGGTCGCACCTTCCACGACGATAGCAAAAATGTTCATCTACGACGTAGGTGTTATTAATTGCCTCACTAACGGTATGTAGGAATGTTTTGCTAAGGAATGCTCCGTTAGAGACCTACGGAACTTAAGGGCCAAAATGCATGATACGCTCTTGAGTTCTGTGAGACTACAGAAGTGAAACTAGAACGGTTTTTATAATACTCACAAAAACTTTCATTTATTAAGATCCTTTTGAAGTAATTCAAGTAGTAGTAGTTCAGTTTTTATTAAACTTTTCACGGAAACTTACGACAGAGCGTCGTGTCATAGATAACGTTTCTTCTCCAACTCACTAAGCTAAGCAAACTGGCTTGAAGATCCACAACCAGTCCAGTTTAAGGCGCAACCAATCGGCCGTCGTGAAGACGCATCGGTTTGCGCTCTGCTGCTGCTGCTGCTGGTAGGTGGGTTGAGCAATCTTCTGCCCGTAGTCCGATCCCGGGTAGTAGTGCACCGGCCGCATGAGTGTTTCGGCCCCAACCGGCGACGGTTCCTTCGCCAGGTGCACCTGTTGAGCATCGTCCCCGTTGTAGTAATAATACTGATGCGTGGTCTCCTGGGTGGTGGTAGTGTTCGTGGTGCGAATCGCTTTGAGCGGCCCGTGAAGTTGCTTTCCTTCGACGCGAACCATTTCGTAGTCGAGCCCGTTCCGCGCTGCCTCCGGTGGCCATTGCACGTGCCGCAGGACTAACCGATCCGTGTCGTCGCTCCGCTTAAGCGGGATTCGCGGTGAACACTCTTCCTGGAAGACTTCGAGCACGAATCCCTGCACCACCGGGAACCGGCCAGCGTCGGTGTGGACGCGAATGGTTTTGTGTTGGTACGGTCCAAAGTCGGCGGTCCGGTAAGTCTGGCCCGTACGGCACCCGCAGATGCGTCGTCCATCGATCTCCACGAATCCCCCGGGACAGGCTGGAACGCGATCGTTGCCGAGGGCGAAGAACTTGAAGCTGACCACCAGTCGGCAGGTGGCCGGCGAGTAACGCTGTATCTGAACCACGCAGTCCTGGTTGTTGGTGTACTGGGAGGGAAAGTTAGCGCTCGACAGGTAGAACCGACGCTGGCTGAACGTGTTCCGGCAGCAGGCGGCTCCTGGTCCGGGAACGAACGACACTTGACTCTCCGGAGGCTCGGGGGTCCGCTCTGTGGTTGGTTCGGGAAATTCGGCACCCATTTCCGTCTTGACTGGCTCATAGCCGGGCGGTGGGCCACCGATCGAGTTGGTTCCTTCCGTTCCGGGGGTCGCGGGGTATCCGGGGTAAGTCGGGTACTGGGGGTACTGTGGGACCTGACCGGGAATGCATCCTTGATTTGGGACACAACCAGGGTACTGTGGTGGTTGCTGAGGGTACAACGGATAGCCAGGATATGTTGGTGGACACGTTTGATACCTTGGATCACAGGGCAACGGGCGTGGCGGTAGCGTGGGAATAGCCGGATAACTGGGTGGACTACAACCCCACGATGGATAAAGACATGGCGGCACCGGACACGGGTATGTCTGTGGAGGATACACCGCCGGTGGGTAGCCCGACGGAGGGTACCCTTGTGGCGGTGCGGTCACAGGCGGTAAGTATCCGTTGCCAGGATTAAATTCGGGAGGGATGTCCTGACGGCTGCTCAGTACCTTCTCATCGGCTGCGGGCGCCGACACCGTGGTGGACTCTTCCACGCTGGGCTCCGTTTCGTCGGTAACCTGAATGGTGCTGAACACCGTGTACGCCGTCGACGACTCTTCCGCGTCGTTATCTTCCCCACACGGTTGCCGGGTGACCAGCATCCGGAAGCCTCTCTCCGATCGCCACGCATCGCTAACGAACTTCATCCGCAGCAGACCCCCGGGAGCATCGTACAACTTCGATCCGATCACCGTGCCACACAGAACTTCCTCTTCGCCTATGACGACCCGATCCTTGGTGCAGTTGCGCGACGGTTCGAGAGCAAAGTCCAGGAACTGAAAGTGGTACTGGTTGCTGCACACGAACGGAGACTTGAAGGTGTACTCGCAGTGCAGATTGGGCTGGTAGCCGGCATCCGGATACCCGGGCGATCGGATCTCGCTCTGTAGCCGTTTGTAGACGCCGCCACATTCAACGACACTGCGACGATCGCCAGCAGCACCGTGCGCTAGTGGTCCGATTTGGCCCGAGCTCTCGGCCGGAAGTCGATCAAAGTCGTTGATCATTTGGAAATACGCTTCGCCACTGGTTCCGCCATTGCTCGTGGGGCTGACCGAAATATAGTTCCCATAATCGACCGCATGAACACCGCACGTTAACTCTACAGTTAATAGTAATAAACTTAAAGTCGCGAGCTTGCTAATTGAATTTGTGATCGACACTGCCATCTTTCAGTCACTTGTCACACTTCGTGGGTTAAACTTTGTCCATCACTTGGCGCCGAGTTTCACTTGCAACGAGAACGTCGCTATTAGATGATACCCAAGACGAGCCGTCTTCGGCGGATCCCTCGCTGACGAAACTCAACCGCGGACTGATCGTGTCACCGGATAAGCGGACATCTTTTGTGCTCATCAATATTTTAATGAGCCATACGTTACCGAGTACCGACCCAAGAGTACCAAGACACCATCCCTACTCTTGCTGCTCCGGAGTCTTTAAGGTAAGCCTTTGTTGACACTAACGTTTGCGTTTGGCGTTTACTCGGAAAGTGTCGCCGTCGCCGTCGGGCGTCCTTTGGGTGGGCGCGAAATGCGTTGCGTCACTTCCGGCCGGTGTCTGGCAAAAAGTGAAACTTCCTTTTTCGCCCTTTCCAGCGCTTGCCGTTGTCCAGATTTCTGTTTGCCCCGTTCTGGTCATGATGGCGTGTGGTCTGCCGTGGAGTGACGAAATACTGGGCGGCCATTGAGGTGGCCACCTGCGTGGATCACCACGCTCCGTGGCCATTTTGTTTGACTTGGGTTCGTGCAAACGTTGTGGCCACTAAGAAGGGCAGTAAGGGTTGGGTTGATATCGTAAATATTTTCGGGGAATCGGATCGGCAGTTCCATTACGTAACTTTGGTGGCATCAGCAAAGGAACTTGTGCCCGGTAAGTAGATCTCGGTAGATGTTACACTAAAAACGGTGTTGATTTTGTACAAAACTTTATTCATTGTAGTATTATTTTAACTTTAAGACGCCAGTAACTTCCGCCTGGTTTATTCGTGAAGTACGAATAATAGTAATCCAAACATAAGGCATTTTGAGTCATAACGGGCCGTTCTTGAGTCGTTTCATCTTGCAGTGCCGTAACAGTATCTTCTACGATAGAAGTAGATCGTAGAGTAAACAACCGACCATCATAAGCACTTAAGCTACGTTTACTTAACCCATGCCGTGCGGCGGACCGCCCCGGTGTGGGCCGGCCCTAGAGTTTACTTTTCACGTGCTGATCCGATTTCCGATCGAGCTGCGCGTAAATAATACCGGCCGGTTTGTCGACCGGTGTGTAGACCGTTTCCTCGCCCAGCTCGGTTTCCTTGACCACTTTGGGAAACTTGCTGAAGTCGAACGTAAAGTAGTGTTTGTTGGGCATCGTCATGTCGATCGACGAGATTTCGGGGATCGTTTCGAGCACTTGCTTCTCGGCCAGGTACAGCGTGTGCTGGACGCTGGGCGAGAAGATGCCCTTTTCGGTTTCCCCGGCAAAGTTGTTCAGGATGCACTGCTTCACCTTGTTCCAACAGTAGTCAAAGTCCACGCCGGTAACCGTTGAGTACTGCCAGGACGAGCGGACAACCGTGCTGAAGATTCTATCATGTTGATCCGGCAGCGAGCGATACTCGTCGTTGACGAAGTTTACAAAGGCCGATTGCGTCGTTTTGAGCACTCGCAAGTCCGTCAGCCCACTGACGATGGTGGGTTTGGTTTCTGGAACAAGAAAGAAGCCGTTAGCCTATGTACGATTAACGGAGACTACGCGCATTAGTTCGCCTCACCCGTTCTCTTCTGCGTAACGTCCGTGTACCGAATGGCGGTTGGTGTGAAGACGAAAGCGTGGTTGTGCAAGTCTGTGTACGGCCCCGTACCGAAGCCCATCCGCGACCAGGGATACTCGTCGATGTGGATCGACACTTCATCAACGTGCGGATACTTGCTCAGAAAGTGATGACACAGCAGCACGCCAAACTCCTCCGGCGACTTGAGGCCGTGCTTGCGGGCCAACAGATAGACGGTGTTTTTCTGCGAATCCGTTGCCACAATGTCGCTGTTGTCACCTTGAAAGTAAATGGTGCCATCGTTGATTCGAGGAAGCACATAGAACTGCAAATCTCTTTAACGGCCTACCTTCAAGATAATCCTTCTGGCTGCGCAGCTTAAGCTTGGTGCCCACTTCAAACTCCTTTATTGAGTGCACCAAACCGTTGCGGACGACATGCAACACTTTCACGCTGTCCTTGCCGTAGCCGTAGTTGCTGATTTGGAAGGACGAATTTTCGCCATCTAACTGCAGAGCACGGCTCTCGTCGAACAGCTTCCGGGACATCATCTTGCCAGAGGTTCTTGCGATTGCGAGATTTCTGCCAAAGACATCAAAAATGAGGTTGAGTGAAATGGTTTCTTTTTCAATCTTCCGTTCTTGATCCACTTTTTTATATGGGCCACACGAGCTGACCATAAACAGGGTCAGTTTTACTCTGTTCCCCCAATGACGCGTGCACCTGCAGCGCGGCCATCCAGAAACCGGTTTCTTGTGATGCTGTAATGTTATTATTTACGAGCTTCTTCATGTGCTTCCTCTTGGATCTGACGGTTTCTTGAACGATGCTCGATGCCAACGATAAGGAATACGGCCGTAAACCGAGCGGAACCGGTTTTTGGAGCATCGTAGCTGATGGACATCAGCTGACGGCACAATGGTGGCGTTCTGACGTTGCTATTGGCTATGTGCAACAAAAAATCCTCCGAACGCATGCATTCTGTAGGTCACGTAGACACAGTTCCGTCTTATCACTGGCACTAGCTTCTGGATCGATGCTTTAGGTTCAAGCGTGCGTTGCAATTACGTAAACCCGTACCCGAATTCCCGGACTCGCACGGCTCTCAATTTGCATATTCGTCCGTTCACGAATGATTTGGCGAGGCTATAAATTTTATCTTATCATATGCGGTTACGATGAAACAATCAAATTTGAAACACCTATCAGCAGTCAGTGTAACTTCTAATAATAGATATTGCAAATTTCAATACATAGAATAGAGCTCGAATCGAAATTAAACTGAATGTAATGGTTTGTTTGTGAAAAAAAAAATGTTTGCTAGAAATGTAAATGTGTCTGCGTCATCTAAGGCGTCGCATTTTTGTTGCTCATTAATTCCCAAATAGAAAAATATTCGAGCGCTCCTAATCCAGTCTCAGATAGGGTATCATGGAAGTAAAAAAAATACCACCGGCCACTGTTTGACGAAAACGCACGCATTGAAATATAGCATATTTCGAGGTCAGTGATAACGACTAACACAGTTTGTTTGCAGCAGATTACAGTATCGTTTACACTGGGATGAATATATTCTGGACTTAGTATAGCATAGCTCTTTAATGCTCTATGCCTTCGGAACACGCCAACGGCATCACTTAAGAAACGGCAGAGGATGGCGTAAAGATATTTCTGCTTACCGGTTTCCTTACACCTTTGGATCTACTTTGAAGTACTTAGAACAAAGCGTTTGTGCGTTGACTTTGGTGTTCAATTACTAACGATGAGAAAAGGGCAACGACTCTCTATCGAACGGATTGGTACACTTACAAATTCCTTGAAAACTGTTTACCAACACTTTTCGCGGGCTCCAAATTGTGACCCCGTAAACGGCCAGGGGTCAGGTAACGGTCGGGCTCTGAAGAGGTCACTTGCTTTCGATAAAACACACCAATCTGTCTGGGCGGCTCTCGACCGTCCAATCTCGACCACAAGCAACGATCAAATGGTGCATGGCCACGGGAGTAGCAGTGATTTTCTTTCGCTCAGAAGGTCCGTCCATCGCCGTGTCCGATTGTCTCCCGTTCTACACATTTTACGGCCACGGCAGCCTCCAGACGACGTCAACATCATCTTTCTTCGGCGCTTCTTCCACCTCCGTTAGACGGAGATAATCGTCGCGCGCGTTGTGGTGTTGGTTAGTGGCCCGCACTCCAGCGTTATCACTACGATTTCTAAACGAAGTCTACTCGACGCGCTAATGATCTGTCGGGTATCGCGTGGAGTGTTAGGACTCGGACAATGCCAAAGACCTCGAGGACTTTGGCTATATGGCAGTGTGAGTATCGAACACCTGCAGCAAGTGAGTATCTTGCTAAAGCTGCCGATGACTCGGTAAAACGGCGAAAGAATGTGAGTTTCCATTAAAGTACAATTATTGTTTATCGGTTGCCCGAACTGCACACGTAGATAGACACAAAATAAAGGGCTAGGAGTTGTTTATTTGTTTTACCTAAAAGGTCAACCGGCTTGCCGCAGCGTATGATGCAACGCGATGGGTGTTTTTGAATACACTGCAACAGTTTTGATTTCGACTCACGAGACTGAAATAAATAATAACAAGATTCACTTTCAACACGAGGTTGGGTAAATGGGAAATGAAACGAGTCCTTAGTAATAAAGTGTTTCATTAATAGGAGTATTAAAATATTTGTTTATTTCCATTATAAAGATGCGGCAAAGTGTTTCAAAGATAATACCACTTATGGCTGAGGCTGATCGCGTTACAGATGGACCCTGATTTGGCGCTTATCAAAGCGACTGACGCGGTTAGACGTAAGACGATCGATTAGCGCTTTCTAGGAAAAAGGAAACCGGTAAATACTTCGCAGGGGATACTTTAGACTCACGCTTTACACTAAACACCAGGCGATGAGATGGTTGATAAATTTCAGATGCAGCCGACTCAAACCAGAGTTCTCTTCTGGGAACCAGTCGGCTTTCGACCAAGTAAAAACATCTGGTACGTAATCATAAGAACGTAGTTACAGTTTAAAATCATAATAACACATTACAAATTTGCAAATACATTGATCTTGGAGTTATTCAATTTTTTTACCACCTCATGAATATGAATAATCATTGCATCCGATGTTGAATATCTGTTGAATTTCTCTGCTAAACATTTTTATGCCGAGAAACGAACATTTCAAAAATGCTGCTCAAAAATTGCGCGTCGTCAAAAACGCGCCGCGTCGACGAAGTAGAAGCGACGCATCCGGAATCACTTCCGTACGCAGCCATTCGCTTGAATTTCGAAATTCGAAATTCCCACATTTTTTATTTTTATTTTTTTGCGGGAAAATTTAAATTTAAAATTTCCTGTTTCTCCTATTTTAGGGGACTAATTCATCGCCCTTTATTCACAGGTAGGTATCTATATATATAAAAATGGTTGTTTGTCACCCGTCTCTCTGTCCAAACGTTTTCGAGCAAATCGAACTAAATTCGGCAGATGAGAGTTTTGGGGAATTGGAAATGTTCTGGAGAATGTTTGAAACCTCTCCCCTCTTTACAAAGGGGGGCTACAAAATCCCATACAAAATCTGGGTTAATGTCAGCAAAGCTCGGATAATTTCCAAGCAATTTGAGCCATTCTTACATTCCACTTAAGATTAACTTGCTGCCATATCGGATACAAAAACAATCGTAATACAGTTTATTTATCGGTTCCTGTTTGTTTCGTGTGGTACTTAGTTAGTAACTAAACCCCTTTTACTAGTCACTATTACTAGTTGCTTATGTTTCCTTTATGAAGGATTCAACTAATGGGATAAATGATGTGTAGGATGGCATGTGGCTCACCGCAAGTTTACAAAGTATATCTTTTAAACTATATTCCTCCTGCTCTTTACTTAAACATACATTTTTTTCTTCCCTTTCTGGTATAAATTCATTCAACCCCTCTGGCACGGGGTATAGATGCGTGAAACACTTTTTCGCTGGTGTTCTCAACGGTCGTCCAAAGAAGACCGTTTCCATGCCCCGTTCCAACGCATATTCAAATTTCATGACTTTTTCACCCAACGCCATAAACCAGGAGTCCACATCGTTTGGTGAAATAGCTTCATTTCTTAACAAAAAGTTATCTCTAACAATGACTCTTAAGCCGTTATTTGTTATTATGGGCCTGGTGATGGCCGGCGTGGGTGGAAACGCTACTGCCCGAAGTTGCACACCCCTTACCAGTTGCTGGGCCGCCCGTAACGGTTCCGCTGTGTTAACGTGTTGTTTAATGCTCCCAAGTTCAGCCTCAATTGGGTTGGTAGAGTTATGGAGCAACGGCCCCTTGTTGAGTACTTCGTCCACAACATGGACGAGGTTTTGGACTTTATATGGAACAAAACCAACTCTATTCCCGAATCTTCTAACAAAGGTTTTCAAACATAGCTTGGCATATTTAAGATATTTCTGCTTGCGTGTTCTGTTACAAATGGCCACACCGAAATGGAGCATACAATATGTTAGGAAATCTGGTGCACTGAGTGCTCCACGCAGCACCACGAACCCGCCCCATCCAAAAAGTATGCCCACATCCAGTGCGGCCATTTGGAAACTGTTATCCTAAATTGGCCATGATTTCTTTCGTGGGGAAAATGAAAGGCAGAAAGATAGATCTTCAAGAAATCTAACTCTTTGTCACCCACTTTCTCCACTTCATACTGGCCCCCTAAAAACGTTTCGTAAAATGTCCTCACCACACCTAGGTGCAAGAGATGTCGATTGTCTCCTACCATCAGTCATCAGACATCATCGATCATGTCGATTCCTAATTTTTCTAAAGGATAAATATCCGGTTTCTCAGCTATCCGATGCGTGTCATTGTATTCACCTGCAATGAATTTTGCGTGCGTTCGTAGAGGTGATGAATATTTCCTGTGGTTCACCTCTGGGTTTTCACCATTGATATACGACACGGAATGGTAAATGTACTGTCCCTTCATTATACACTTTGGGCACCCATAATGGCCTGTGTGCCCGGCCGTCTCTGTAATTATGATGAAAAGTAAGGAAAAACTTATTAGGAAAAAGTAAAATAAATTTATAAGAATTAATTTTTTTTCGGAACTCACCTTTCATAAAGAAGTGTGCTGGGGCGTCGGCTTTTATCGTTCGAATTGTCACATTTCTCTTTTTCCGTAGCTCTGTCACCTGCTCACAGAGCGGGTGGAAGAATTCATGGACGTTTGGTTTTCCATCCCCACAAAATACATTCAGCAGGAACGGTTTGCTCGGTTTTGTTTCATCGTACAGAGTCCCATGAATACACCAAGCGTTGAAATGCGGATTTATGAGTTGTGGTAAAGGCACGGCGCCGACGTGCAGATCTAACTGCACGTCTGTACTGTCAGGATGTTCAGGTGGTGTATTTTCCTGAATTTCAGATTCTAAATAAAAAATAAGAAGGTAAATATTCATGAGATCTGATGGCTTGTAAAAAAAAGTAAGTGACCGATTGAAATGAAACTTCACATACGTTCATTTGAAGAGTGTACCAATAAACCAAAAAAAAACATTAAGCTCGTAGCAGCGCCCTATGGCATCGACCCGCAAAACTTAATCAACAACCTAGTACTTACCTAAATCAGCATTCCAGAAGGCCGCAACCACCTCAGTACCAGCAAGATTACGGACTGCGGTGGGGTTAATGTCCCGCGGCCCCCGGAACAACGTTTGTGGATACTTGGGAATATCACGAATAATTGGTCGCAACATATGCAGCATATGCTGCAACGTTGCTTCTGGTTTAACGTTCACGCTGCGCTCGGAGATTCGTATGCATGTACGAAGTACTTGTTCCCCCTGTGGCGTGGGGATCTCCTCATAATCCGGCGGAACAGCATCGAATTCGGTGTCACTGTCGCTGTGGTAATCGTCCACGTAATCGTGTGGTATCTCGACCGTTGGTCCTGCCAATCGCCGCTTCTTGGCCGATCCCGCCTGGGAAGATGCGGTGTATGATGACATTCTGCGATGAGGAAAAAAAACAGAATATATATATAATATTTGGAATATTGAAATGTTGAAAATACTAGTTATCATTGTTTGCCCCAGCTCACAGTAGGGAATTTGTATTGGAAAGGCGGACATATTTGTTTTTAGGAAGAATCTATGGAATTTTTTCATATACAGTGCAGCTGCACGACCACCTGGCGCGAGTGACGCCCAATCACCCGCGGCACGTTCATAAAGCACGTGTGTTTCCTACAGTGTGGCCACGGTCACGGTCCTTGGTAGCATGCCTTCCATCGTACTGCTGCTGCAAAAAGACGACGGGCGACGATCCGCCCCTCCGGATATGACGGGGTTGGACCCGCCTGGCAAGCGAGTTGCTAACTTACTTATCTCTGCAAACGCGCGATTCACAATCGGTGCAAAGATCCAAACAAAAGATCCGGAACCGAACAAAATGCTAATTTTTCCTGCAAAATTTGCGTCACGAAGGTACTTTTTCACTTGTCACGGGGCACTGAAAACCGATTGAACAGAAACCCTAAGGTAACTTTGATGAAACAGCAAAGGTAACTTTGATTTTGATGAGCGTGTAATTTCGCGTTTAGGATTGGTATTCATGATTTAGACAATGGCTAATGTTAAGAAAAAGAATGAGAAATGTTAAGAACCCACCGCGGCACGTTCATAAAAACTGCCAGCTTTTGCCAGTTTAACGTCTCTGCACACTGAATGCGTAACTTAGCGAACGTCAAGTGAAGAGGACCTTCACACTGGTTGGCGAGCAGAGCGAACGACTGGACGAAAACAATGGTACATCTTGTCTAGTTAAAATCTGATCGAAGACTAGTCAATTGGGGTTCTTTTATATCACAAGCATGCACAATAATTTTGTTTTCTACGCGTTACTCGCTAAGTTACGCTCCGCTCGCCAATTTACGCATTCAGTGTGTAGAGCGCTTAGTTTTGTTTACGTCTGCAGCCGCTGTCAAAACGTCAAACTGTCAAAACGCAACCAACGCGCTCGCTTGGCTTGCTTTCGTCGGCATCAGGAATATTTGTTTGAATTTTCAGGGATTTGCGGTGAAAAAATGGGATCGAAAAAGCACAAGAAACACAAATCAGAACGCCGAGAACGCGAAGGTGACAGAGGTGAGTGGCGCGGTGGTGGTTCCATTGAGCGATGTGACGCGCCGTCCGATTGACCGCTGGGTGTCCGGGTACTGACGCGTTTGTTTACGACTTGCAGAGAAATCGTTCAGCCTCGACCGGCCACCAAGTTTGAAGTTGATACTGAAAGTGAGCGGCAACAGCTCGACGCCGGAGCACGGGAACGACTCGCCGGCCTACGGTATTCAGTCGGATGGCGGCAGCACGCTGTTTACCAGCAGCGGCGACTACCCGGAGCGCCACAAGAAGTCGAAGAAGAAAAAGAAGAAGAAGGACCGTGAAAAGAAGCACAAGCATCACCACAAGGAAAAGCGCCACCGGCACCGCGCTGACGACACGAGCCACGGTGAGGACGAGGAGGATGAGGAAGACTTCAACAGTGTGTGCGATGAGAGCTCGCAGGCCGTGCCGGATCCGATCGGTGCCGTACACTATCCGATGGCCAGTTCCGCAGCGGTGGCAGCGGTGGCGGCCGTCGCAAGCGGTTCACTGGCGGCACAACCCGTGACGAGGCCACTGCTGCCGGATGTACTGCTGTCACCGAAACACGAACCCGACACGGGACCAGAATCGGTGTCCGATCCGACACCGTACACGGACCGGTCAGCGTTGGTCGGTGGATTTGTGCTGAAGGAAGAAATGACGACGGCACCAAGCTCCGTAACGACGGACGAACCTCTGCAGAGCCCCGGATCGATGCTGTCCAGCTCGCGGCCAGGCAGTAAGATCGACTTTCATGACACCAGCTCAAGCCAGGCGCCGAAAACGCCCAACTCGGACTGCAGTGGCCGAGAGCCGCGCAGCTGTGTGCTGAAGCTGAAGCAGAGCCGGTCGCCGCTGGCCAAGCTGTTGGACCATCTGCTGAAGGCGCTCGAGAAGCGTGATCCGCACCAGTTCTTTGCGTGGCCCGTGACCGACGACATTGCACCCGGCTACTCGTCGATCATCCAGAAGCCGATGGACTTTTCCACCATCCGGCAGAAGATCGACGACAACGAGTACGGCTCGGTGGCCGAGTTCAGTGACGACTTCAGGCTGATGTGTGAGAACGCGATCAAGTACAATCACGCCGAGACGGTGTACCACAAGGCGGCCAAGAAGCTGCTGCACGTCGGGGCCCGCCTGCTGCAGCCGGACAATCTGATGCGCTCGTTGCGGCCACTCATGACGTACATGCGCGAGCTGACGGCGAAAGAGCTGGGCTTCGAGCCGCCGGCCAGCGGGGCCAGCGATGGGGGTGAGCACGAGTTCCACCATCAGCACCATACGGCCGATTCGGCCGACGAAGCGATGGCGGCCGCCGTCGACGAGGGCATCAATGCGCAGATCGAGGAGGACGAGAAACGCAAACAGATCCGGCTGGAGAACAATCCGCAGACCAAGTTCGAGGCGTTCGTGGATGACCTGACGGCGGACGAGGTGCTGGCCCAGGTGCAGAGTGCGGCACTGAATGCGAGGACGAAGCTCTTGAAGCGCAAATCGGCCCACCGGATGGGCTTCCTGAGGCAACACAAGGACGGTACGACATCGATGAAGATACTGCTCGACCGGGGCGCATCGGAGGGCACCGAAGGAGGCCCGGAGCGAACGGTGACCCTGGGGGGTCACATGGGCAAGCTACAGTACGGCACCGGGCAGCTGCAGGGCTTCCGGGAGGATCGTCGGAACAGCGCCAAAACCGTGAAACCCCTCAGCTACGGTGCGTTCAGTTCGTTTGCGCCCGTCTTTGACTCCCGGTTTGCCAACCTGAACAAGGAGGAAACGGACATGGTGCTCAACACGTACGGCTGCGAAACGGGGGGTGACTACGCCGAGAGCATACTGCGCTTCGCCATGGACAGTCCGTTCGCCGCCGGCATGGCACACAATCTGCTAGACGTGCTGACCAACGGGGAACACCGGCAGACGTACGGTAAGCTGTACGAATCGCACGTGCAGCGCGAAGAACGGGAAGCCGTCCGACAAACGCTGCCCGATCCCGATCCGGTTGCGATAGCGGAAGAGGTGAAGCGGTACGCCAACGTGAAGATCGATTTCGATAGCCTCCGGTCGTTGTCGGCGCTCGGGGTCGAAACACAGTTTCTCGATCAGCTCGAGCAGGAACTGACCGGCGTCGAGACGGTTGGCCCGATGTTGCACCAATCGTTGCACGAAAATTCCGAACTCCTGCAGAAACTGCACCAGATGCAGACGGATCGCCTGTCGGCACCGCTGCCGGCGCACCTCTCCCACGTCCAGCACCCTTCGGACAGTGAGATCGACCTGGCCGGACAAATTTCCAGCAATCTGACGCAGATTGCCAAACAGCTACCTCCTTCGGCGATCGCACCACCGCACAGCTTGCGGAAAGCGATGGGCATCAGTTCTGGTGAGTGGGGTTGGTGGTAGGTTGGCCACGTTGCTCATTCCTTAATCTTGTGTCTGCTCTCCTCGTAGTTGGTTTGGAAGGTTTCCAACCGCCTCCAGCGGCTGCAGTCTTGTCGGACGTCCAACAGCCTTCAGTACCTGGACAGCTGCAACCGCAACCGTTACGGCCACCACCGTCGCAGCCAGCGAACTGTAACGGAACGACGGTAGCAGCTACGAGCGGCGGTGTTCCCGTTTCCGCGCCGATCGTAACACCCAGTCCAGCAGCGGGTAAGATGCGCATAAGCACCTTCAGGCCTTCTTATTGAAAAAGTACCTCTTTGCTTGCAGATATCGACACGACGCCGATGGACATGGATCTCGAACCGGAACCGATTTCACACCACCACCATCAGCACCATCCCCATCCGCACCATTTGCCTCCAGCCCAGCAGCAATCCATAATTCAACCCAGTGCCGGCGTGGCCTCCGTCGACTTGGACAGTGAGCTGCGCGAGTTTCTTGGCAGTTCGGGCCTCAGCTCGAACGGTGCTACCTCGGCCGACGGAACAGAATCTTCCGAAGCGACCTGCATCGAGCAGATGCTGATGGACTGATGGGCAGTCATCGGTGCACGTAGTCAGTTCCGAGAGGCACGCAGAAAGCATTTAATTTTTTTTATATGGTAACAAAGAAGCGTAGATATATGGAAACAAAAAAAGCGGACAATGGCGTAGAGGGAGCAAGAGAGAGAGAGAGAGCGAGAGCGAGAGTGGGAGAGATGGAGAGAACGTATATTAAGCAAAAGCAAATGAAACGAAAAAGGAATATTTTTGACAAAAACCAAACATCCAAATCATTATCCAAATACAAATCGATCGAGAACAAAAGCACGGATGGCAACCTCCGCGCCGGATCGTCGTCCTTATTGGATGCGAAGGATGCGCACAAGAGACCGGGGCCGTTGGCGCGACGCCCCACAATTCCCTCACGTTGACAAATGTAATTGAAAGTTTTTATCAAGTTTTGTTCAAATCTATTTGCAAGAAAGAAAATAAACACACCAAACCGGATGCTCCGGAATGATTGATTGCTGCACAGCCAGTGGACGGTTCCGACGGAGCTGCCTGAGTTAAATTATTCACTGCTTAGCGGTTGTGTCAGACTGTGTCTTATGTTGTACCATAATCTTCGGTTACATTTCAAACCAAACTTGCCGCTCGTTTAGGGCAATATGTTGCTACCCGTAGTTACCCAACTTGGCGTCAGTCGCGAAAGCCGGAAGCATCGACGCGCGACATACAGACCAGCTCCGACGGCCGGAGCGGAGACCAGCGCAGGGCATTAATGCGAGAGGATGAGTAAGAAATTAAAAAGACATTAAAGTGTTGTGAGCGACGGCGGCGGTTCTCTGTTTCTGGCTGCCCCGTGGATGCTGGTGGCGGCTCCCGGCAGGTGGCGGTAAATTTATTATTGCTGTTTGTCCCGCATGGCCGGCGGCCGGGCTTGCGTTCGAGAGAGAGAGAGAGAGCTTCGCTATTGCGCGACCAGCTGACGATAATGAAAAGATTACTTGGTTAGTTTATCGAACATTTGCCTTACATTTATTGAACCATTTATCACAAATTATCAGCTCCCGGGGCCGTAAAGTGGTAGGATTTTGCGAGCTAATCGATATCGAAATCGAAATCGAAATCGGTTCGCGGAACATTGCTTCTGGTTCTGCCCGGCGGTGGCAAATTAGTTTATGTGAAAACTATGCTAATGAATGTAATATACTTTTTTCCAACACGGATTCCGTAAGACGGTGAGCTCGATAATAATAAGTTCGCCTCCGATGATTATAACATTCGCGCTGGGAGTTTTCTAGGTTCTCAGGAGGCGGGAGGTGGGACTGTGCTGTAGCCGAGGAAGGATGTAAATTTGTGTACCTCTTCACGGCACGCAATCCGGGGATTTGTTCCGCCTCATTAACGGGGCGAGTTTTGATCAATTCTAATTTTTTTGTTTACTTGACGAAAGTTTGCCAATTCGTTCAACGAGAACGTGTTGGCATGATAGACTAAATTAGGGCAGTTCTCTAGCAAAAAATCCACTTTATACGCACACTGTTGACAATTTACAGTTATTTATTTAGACTACACCTATTACTTACAGCACACAACCCGATACGGTTCTTCTTCGCGCTCCGTTCTCTGGCGTTTAATGGAGACACTAGAAATGCAAATGTACGGCGTACCTTGATTACCGTGGCTCGGTGCAACCGGCAACCTAGGATCACTCTGCAGTCTGCACTCCAATTATCTTGGTTATGTCTCGGAGCTGCTGTCGTCCACCAGGATTCTTGTAAAACCACACCAATAATGTGGTCGCCAGAGGGGGATGCTAAACGGAGCATCGTTGAGTGGCCGTTCCTTGAAGTCGAAGAATCCCGGACGTGCTCTCGAATATCCTCACGCAGCGGTCTGGCTCAATGTCAACAATTGGGTCCTTGTCGCACCGTAGAAGCGGGTCATCTACGATAGGGCGGGCTTAATCTTGACGCCCTACTGGTTGTACTTTTGCAGAAACACTGTCCGTATGAAGGGGGACCTTAACCTGGCACCTGGTCTAATGTCGGGAAATTCTGCCTTCTCGCTCATTAACATGCATAAGCAATTGACCGCAAAATAGTAGTTGAGAAATTGGTACAGCTCCCATGTTAATGGATTGCGGAAATTTCAAGAAACTGGAAATAAGGAAATTGCTGAACATGATTGCTGCTGACTGTTGGTGCTGCTAAATGAATAAATTTCGGGCTCGGCACACCACCTCAGACTCAGTAGCACTAGGCACGAGAGCAGCAGGACACAGTTGAGCAGCAATTTCGAAATTCATAACAAATTCATTTCCTTCAGGTGTCCTTTGGGCGAGCGCACGGCCCGATACGGCCACAGTCTGGTGACAGGAAATTGTACTTTTGCCGATGGATGAACAGCAGCCTTATCAGGCAACCATCCCGGACCGATTCTTTGACCGATTAGGTTCGCTCCGCAGGGCAAGCGCAAGAAAATTGAGATTCAAATGAGGTCATTTGCAGTGGACCACCACCAGCGCTACCTGACCGAAAAGTGTCCGCTGCCTAGAGGAAAATGCCCGTGAAAACCATTGATTGCAATATCCCTTGCCGGGGTCACCGAAAGTGGAACGGCACGGCATGAAAGTTACCTTATTCGGGGCCCCATTTTTATTTGGGTTCAAAAATGGGCCCATTTTTTCGTTTAAAATGGGCCTCGTTTATCTCCGTGCCAGACCTTCGATCTGCCATTCGACACTAATTGACCTGGAATGTTTGAACCGAAAGTCCTTTGACGTCCGGAGCCACCTTGACCGGCCACGCGCGACCAGCCATTATGCTGACCGGAGGGTGAACCGAAGCAAGTTAATATTTAGGGTACCGTTAATGACGCTGAAAAACAATATGATGTCCCGGGGGCGAATGGCAGATCCACGTTCGGTAATTATGAAAATTGCACGGAGCATAATGTAGGCGCGAGAAGATACGCCATCCGCCATGCTTGCTTCCGCGAAAGTGCATAAAGCGTAGACGCAACACGTAAACGGGCGACGACGGCGTTTATTTAAGTTGCCATTCTCTGGCGGGCTATTCTTGGCACGGGCGACGCAAGAAAAGTACCAGGGGTATGAAGAGCGGGCGGTTTCCGCACGCCTGCAGACCGACATCATCGATCGTTGGAAACGGCGGAAGGAAGCAACACAAAGCGGCCCAACCGAGGGCGGTCATTTAACTTAACGACCTTTTCTTCAGGGAAATCGGCTTTCCAGCGGCGGAAAGCGTTTAAAGCAATCGTTCTGACGAGTTGATCCCCTTTTTTTCACCCTCACAAACACGCTGTCGCAAGGTCGGGTGACAAACTCATCTCCACGCCCGTCCGAGAACACTTCGGAATCGGATCTAATCCTTACCGTCTACGCTTATCAGAAAATCCTGGACCGACCCAGCCGATTCCCTTTTATCGGGTCTCGCGTTTCGAGTGGAGCTTCGGGACAAGCTTTGCGTAAACTTTTAATAATCGTTGGGACCGGCACCGGATGTGGTTTGCAGAAGTAGGTTCATGCGTCTTGCCGGAACTCGGCAGCCGGCCAGGCGAACCATTTACATCGTAATGGGTTACGACACCATCGTCCTTGAGCATTCGTCAGCATGACGGGGCCGGTCGGTGCCTGTTTATGATGATTGCTGTTTGCTTCACTCTCTAAACTACGCCCCGGGAAAACCCAGCGGAGTCCTCACTTTAAGCCCTTTATTTTACGACGACCAGCAAAAATTCGATTCAAATCTTTGATCTAAAATCTGCATCGTAGGCAAAAGAACTAGCCCGTCGGTTCGTCTCTTGGACTGAATGGATTTATCATTCGAAACACATTTCAGGCCACAATCCGGCACGAAACGTGCGGATGTGGATGGACAGATAAAACGCCGATCCTGTGTCGGCAGTCTCTTGGGGTGAAATTGAAAATATCGAACGAAGCGGCCATCGCTTGTCGTGGGGGGTCCAGGACACATTGTCGGCGGTAGATTATGCCATTACAATTCTCTTCATTGCATCGTTTGGCTGAGAACCGAAGCTCTAGCGAGCTATGCGAACTATGGAAAGAATAGTGCAACAAATAACGTCGCAACGACGTGACGTACCGAGAGTCGAGATTTGGTCCGATGTGGGGAACCCGATTACTAACTCCGGTCTTTTTTCTTCTGTCAGACCAACTTACCAAATTGCTTGTGAGAGCTTCGACATTTGATCGAATGTGTTCGAGGCGAGGTTCCTCAGACGGAATAACTGTTACGATTATTCCACCAATGCAATCAGAAACCGACCAGTTTTTGTGAAAGAAACGCATAAAGACGTGTCAATTGCAAGCGTTTCTGGTCGAGAGCCAAAGAGCACAAGCTGGAAATGGATATCCGAACGGTTGATGGTGCATACTGTCTTTACCCTTGCTGACGTAGGCTCACGTAGGTAGGATGACGTCAGAATTACAACGCGGTGCCACAAAATTATTCCACCACAATCCTTTCGGGCGCGCAAAGGACACGACAAGCGTCAGATAAGAGAAACAGTCAGCGACACACGTAGTGGAAACGATCGTTTCAATTCAGTTAGTTCGTGCCCATATCGGCCACCATCTAACGATATTAAATGACGCAAAGCGCACAGCGTGTCACGGCAACGCCCGCCTTTGGGCTGTTTCTGAGCGTCGAACGATTCGACGGTTGGACTCACCAATTCGGAACCGTGTGGAACACTCACTCTCTATGATGATGGAGCCCGAGGCGTTTGGATGCTGGAGTCGCCTGGTGGATCACGGTACAAACGGAGCCACGTGCTGGATGGAACAGAGCGAACGAGCTTAAAAACGATAATTAGGTCAAACTACCTGAAAAAGGAGCGATTTCGGTGCACAATCTGTGGCAGTTCTACTTTTTTCCCGGTTTTACCGGGATAGTCACAAACAGACATTTGCTGCAAGCTTAATTAAAGAACCTCCCAGCTGCACCGCACCGCGTAGGTTAACATACTGCGAAGGAGATAACACGTGGAGGATGCTGCACTCTAGAGGATAGAAGTTAGAAACCTTTTACGTTTTTGGCCACCCGGCCAGAGTTTCGCACATTTACATTATACTTGTTTGTGTGTATTTTTAAAGCAAACTGATAGCCAGTTTGTGATGTAAGCGGGTATTTTGTGAGTAAAGAGTTGGTTAATAATTTTAAATTGTGTTACCAAGTGGTGCAAAAGAATGTCAAAACTTCCAGTACAATTTCTGTTCTAAGTTTCCTAAAAGGGGAGGGCAAAATATAATCCGATTAGAGCTCGTTGGCCCAACGCTCGAATTCCGATGCATTTCCGGTCGGACGATGGACCCAGGACGCTGTGCGTTTTCTTTGGAACTGTTTTAAACCTCATTAACTTAATAAGGTCTTCGGTGACCGCACTAATGAGTGTCTTTTTCTTGGGCTTTATTTTCGCTTCAATTCCATTAGTGAAATCGCGACCAGCCATCGCGGCCAACCATCGCGGCCACAAAAGCGGAAGGTTTGCACAATTTAATTGATTAATTTACGAGATACTCACCGTCGTCAGCGAGTCGGGTTCGTAAGAAACTCTTTCGCCAACGCCTTCGTTACTTCTGCGAAAACCGCCGACGACGTAGAATTCCAAGCCGAATCGACCGGTCGGGCCATCGGTCGGTTTTGTTGGAGGATAATTTAATTAACTGTCGATTTCCGCTGACAACGTGCAACGCCTCACGAGTGAGGTGGGCCTGGCCGCGTTGCATCGAGGCTATCTTCTCCTCCGGCAACGGAAAGGATGTCGTAAATATTGGCACACATTAATGGCCGCGTGTGTTTTATTCTGCTCCTTCGTGTCCCGACGCTGGTTCCAGGGGCAACGCCGTGGTTTTTATGTGTATTTTTGTTGAAACGATGAAATTAGTGGCCAATTAGTGGCCTTATTGAATCAGACTCTCGTAGGCAGTCTTCGTCTGTAAAATTCTATTACCTCACCCAATTGTCCAATTTTTCTACTTTCTCTCAAATTCTCAAGGTTCCAAAAATAGAATGGAAAGTTTTTATTCATCCTGCCTTGCTGCCTCAAAAGTTCGACTTTTCTTCGCTCCGTTCGGTTCAGAGTTCCCAGGTTTCTGTGGCTCTGGAAGTGTTGGCAGCACCCACACGGCTCGAACGAACTTCCGACTTCAAATCCCGGGACGGTTCGCGTTAAAGGTTCCCGGTTCCACTGTTGGCGAACCGCCGCGGGCACTAGGGCGCTCGGGTAGCGAAATTACGGGACCAATTAAAATAAGAACCGTGCGCGGACTCCACAAGCCCTGCTGCATCTTTCATGAGAACTTAAAGCGACTCACCGCGCGCCCCCCGAGGGGATGGCACGAGCTTTAGAAGGACTTTGCGTGCCTTGAGGGCGGCGCAATAAAGATAGCTGGCGCTGGCTGGCCAACGAAGGTGCAAGAAAAATGCACAGCCCTCGGAACTCGGAAACTCGGGCATCGGCGAAACGCGTTAAAGCGTCCCCGCCTTCAGTGCCTTGGAGGTGGCGTGAAATTGTCTCCGTTCATTGAGCACTTGCCTCGGCACCTTCCCGACCGAGCAGAAGTTTTATTTTCGAACATCTTTCTACGAGCAACAACACCGAAAGCAGACGGTCGGACGCTACTCCAACAAATGAGCTCCAACGTTTGGCGCCAGCGGCTGATGGTGGTTCCGTCCGTTCCACTTCCACGCGCCCACTTCGTCCGGACCGTGCGGTCTTTCACGAGTGGCGCCGTGGATAGTTAGTGATGAAAGCTCTTAAGCTTCGCCGGGCAAAAAACGAAAACTCAACCCGAAGGACCTGGCGGTACTTTAATTGCCCCGCAATGGGGCACGACTTTTGGGATCGCTTTGCTCGCAGACGCAGACGAGGAAAGACGATACAATCCGTTCCGAATGGAGCTCGCAGCCAAAGTCAGCGAAGGAGAAGAAGATTGAGGTTAAAGTGTCACACGCCGGCAAGCGTTCGGAGGTTTTCCCGCAACACGAACACGGAGTTAAAGTGGTGCAAACTGTGGCTTCCCCACCCGATTTGTGCGGTACGACAATTGTGTCTGGTGTCACCCGCAATTGTTACCATTTTCGGGGCAGCCTCTGCGGCGGGGGAGGGACTGGCGATGTGTAACTGAGAGGAAGCGGAGAAACTTGGAAAAGGGGATCAAATTTTCACCGGCAATTGTGTCATCCGCTGTGTGTTCCCATTGTAATTGCTTGCACGCTGAACCGACTGAAGAAATGCATCTTGTGCTCGCTTTTTTGCTGCTTTTCTCTGTCAGTTTTGAGCCGTGCTCCGGAATCCTGAACCCGTTCACAAGGAACACGAAACTCCAAACCCCGGGAATGCGATGACATATCCAACAAATTCGTCCAGCTGTCATGGTTCCGGTGCTCCGGTTTTGTGCGCAACATACTGCAGCTCTGTCTTCGCTGGCCAGATGGGGGGAAAAATCCTTCCTCATGATGGCAATGTTGCCGAACAGTTGTACGGCTTTGGCATGGCGAGTGAGCCAAAATCTTTATTACCATGAGCAATGCGGTGTACGGCAAGATGATCACACTTTCTAACAGCACCGTAAGGCATGGCCTACTTGCATCTTGTATGAGCCTTGGGAAATTGAATGTCGTCTGAAGGTCCTCGCGATTTAGGACGCTACTTCGACCAGGACAGACACGAGCTGTCACTTTAAGCTACCTGGGAATGGCACAAATTGCATCGGATTCCGTTTTAATCGGTTTCGATTTAAACACGCTAAGGCAATCGAGAACATCATGTGGTCTTTCAAACATAAGCAGCTAAGCCGATTGCCATCGTTGGCTGGTTGGTTTACCGACGTAAGGACAGCCATTGTCCTGCATCACTACCGTTAATGATGCAGTGCATCGTACAAAACCCGCTGACGCTCACCGATGACTTACGAATGGCCACGAATAATTTGCTTGTTAGCTTCCGGGCTTCCTGAATCGGCGAACCCGCCGAAGTACGCGCCAATGCACGGAATAATTTGGCTTCGGGTCGAGCAGCTACCGTGCACTTTGCATCGGGCTGTCTCGTCGGCCTCATATCAGCACACGGGCCAAACAACTTCCGCTTGTAATCTCTGTTTCGCGCGTGTGAATCGGTCCAGCTGCGTAAGCCGCCGCGCTTTTCTTCGACCGAATGCCGCGTGTTTGTGCTGAAATCTTGTTTTCCGTGCCAACCCGGTGCTGTACGGAACCAGTATCTGCGTGTTTGAGTGTTGACGACGGCGTTTCTCAGGAGGCTACGAGAAGTATGTTCCGTTTTCAGTCTGTTACCGCAATCCGAAGTGTGCGGTCGTACCGCTGAAAGGACGAGTCGATAGTTTTCCTCGATGAGTAAATTCGACTTGGGCTCTATCGTGCTTTTTCATCGATCCGAGGTGATCGTGGCCAAGTGCGTGTCCTAGCTACGACACGTGCTTCAGCCACAGATGGATCCTGCCGTAACATGCAGAACGGAAATATAATAAATTTGCATATCAACCAGAAGGACGGAATAAAAACTCGATCCCCCGATTTGAGTGGCAGTCGGTAGCGCTACGTGTGCCAGATGGACTGTGCCAGGATACGGCGGCACCACAGTTCATCATTATGCCATTCCGGTTTCCTCGCCGGTGAAGAAAAGCGCGTGACTGCGAGACTTTCCTTTTTTCCGATTTATTGCCCTAGTTGATACGGTTCGCTGAGGTTTTACGCGTGGGGATAGGATGCGTGGCAATAAGCCGAAAGCAGATAATTTCAAATGAAAAGCAATCCGATAGAGCAAAACTAAATTAAAAAACAAGAAACAATAGAAACGTGCTGACCGATGGTTCGCTCGCACCGTTCGCACTATTCACCACCATCTGCGGATGGCTGGCTGTTAGTGCTGGACGATGGCTGTTAGCGAACGACGGACTTTTCGCAACAGGCAAGGCACCCATTCAGTTCGCGGAAAATAAAATTCAATTTCCTTTTGTTGACCTATGTTAATGATGTTCGCGGGGGGGGAAAGCGCGAGCACAGGAATTCAATTCCAACGAAGCCCACGCGGACTTGCGATGTTGCGATTATGCACCACGTGAGGTGCGTGTTTTAGTTGTAGCACCAGCGCGTGTTCTGTGTATTTTATTCAATGTAGTTGGCCAACAATATGTCCGCTTCGGAGCCTCGTAATAGTTTGTTCGTCCCCCGCGGCTGTGTGTGCGCCTCATAAACCCGTGGGTCAACCGACAGGATGCACTCGCGGTAGGACTCGTGTTTTGCAAACTAGGATGGATTAAATTATTCCGGGACGGCAGCAAAAAAAACATGGGAGGAAAAATCCATTATCGTTGCTTTGTATCCGCTTTTCTGTGGTGGAAAACTTCTTCCCAACGCCGCCACACGGCCACGAGAGCGCGTTGGGATCATTGCAACCATAAATCATCGTTCTGACTGTCCGCTGACAGGGTGTCCGGTGAATAGCGCGAAAGTAATCCGGCTGGTGAACATGGGGACCGTTCCGGCATCGGAGTATCCTGTCCGGGCGATGCCCAAGCAGTGCTTAACGATGGTCAGTGGCACGAGTGGACAAATGACACGAAAACACAACGTGTTGTTGTAAAGGTCAACGTTTTAAAATATTTTATGTCAGCGACTCGATGACGGGGTCGCATTGTCTTTTCCGTGGCCAACGCATGCCCGCGACCTAGACCAATTTGACGCGAAGCATCCGTCCCGTGCGCTAACGGAGTGCACTAATTATGCCAATTGGTTGTTGGGTCCCACCGTTGGGACAGTTGGCGAACTATTTGCATGTACACGCACGTCCCTCCGAAGGGGGCGGTTGCGGTTGTTCTGGGGATTCACCCCTCCGTCCCCCCTTTTCTCGATTATTACCGTGTGGTGCCTCGGAGAAGAAATCGAAAACGATGAGCCGATGAACAATAAACAAGCTCCGTTTCTGGCACAGCCTCCTCCGTTGGACTGGCATGCCATCGCCCGTGTCGCACGGCCGTTCGGGGCGCATAGAAAAAGTCGACGGAACACAAAAACCTGGCCCACGAGTCCGTACGGGTTCGGGTTCGTTCCGCCATCGCTGTTCCGAGCCGAACATCGGATCGAGAGCCGCTTGTCGCACCGAAGCCATCCGTCCGACGGCGTGCTCAGTACGACACTAACCGCCGTCGTCGATGGTAAACTTCGGGCTTCGGAGTGCTCCGGTTCGTAGTGTTCTGTGTCACTTCGCCCAGTAAGAAGTTTGTTGTGCACCGTGCGCCGAGTTCGAGACGGATCCAATTAATTCAAAGTTTCGTTATCGAAGGTGCGCAACTGTGACAGATCAAAAGTGACCGTGGCTTTTTTTGTATCATTATTTGAATGTTTTTTTTTAAGTTACCAATTCGAAGAACGGTTAAGAATCGCATCTTCGCATGATTTGAGTGTGACCCTCGTATGGTTCCGAGCGCGACCGACCGAGAAGTGTCCACTGGAAAGGAAACGACTAGTTTTTATCGTTCCCATGGTCACGGTACGTCAGCGACAGAAGTGTCCCTAAGGACCTAACACCGAGGTACTCGCCGTGCGGCCCAACAAGGCCGAAGTGTGTCCCAACGGTGCTGTTCCGGGGGACAAAATCTTGAATTTATACGTGACAACGTGATTGTGGCGCGAAGAAATAGGAAGACCAGAACCGTACGCCGCGGATGGGATGCGGAATTTTTATGCCTATTCCTGCTGGCCCATGTCACCGGAGCCTCAGATTCCGCTGGTCAGCGGCGGAACCAATTAACTGCAGGCAATAGTAATGGATGCTCCGTGAGACCCTCTCGATAATAGGTAGCCCAGGCTGGCCAGTAATTAAGTGGAGGTGTCAATTAATCAAATTGACGGCTCTATTTGTCCTCGGCGGCTGTTCGAGTGCTTCTGTGTGTGTGTGTTTGTGTGACCGCATAACAGCACGTGTGTGCTGTCCATCCCCTGTCGGTTCCCGTTTTATGGGATGCGATCCGCTGATTGACTATCGAAAAGGGCAAATCGTTAAACGGTGAAGTGCGCCTCGGAGCATGAATTTACTGCTGCCGTTGCCCGATCGGTAAGTAAATAGAAGCTTGTTCGTGCCAACTTCTGGCGTTGTATGTCGCAGGCTAAAATCGCATTCAGTGTCCGACACATTCGGACACAACTTTTTGATCACACTTTTAACACGTGCAACCGACGCCGAGAGAAGTTAGGAAAGAAACTTTTGAAAAGCACTCATCCCATGTGAACCCACAGCAGGCTGATCGATAACTCCCCGAATGGTGGACATTGCAGCCGAGATCCGTTTTGGATAGTTTTTTTTAACTTTGATTGTTAGTCCATCGAAGCTGGCATCGAATTAATGACATTTGCAGCGGATGCAAATTAAGCATCTCGGTGCAGTCAATCAGACGAATGGAAAAAGACTTTCGTTTCCATAACAACGAACCTGCACGTAGGTGCATAGCTTAATCAAATTAGTAAAGCTTCCCTGACGGGACGACCCTGCGATTCGATACAATCAACTCAATCAATCACCTGAAGCGCGCATGAATGAGTGATTCGCTGCTCAAATATCATTACCAATTCCCAACTGCCTTCGCCGACTTTCGACCTTTCGGAATCGGAACGGACGGGTGGTGGTTCCACGATGCTCCACGATGAGCACATGACCATGTAGCGGACCGTGCGGCTTATGCATGATTTATGTTTCTTGATGCATCATTCCAAGTTCAAAGGTAGTTACTGCATCTCCGTAGCCCGGCCCAGCCCAACAGTGGCCAATGATAAACGAGAGTGTGCAGCCAGAGCGTGACCACCGGGCGATTTGCCTGTGGGTATGATTGACGTTCTGAGCATTCATCTTAGTCGTGTGCATAACGTCTCTATAGCGAACCGACGAATGAGTGAAGTGATTAATCGTTTTCCTATTTTATTCTGGTTTTGAGTACTCGACTGCCGGTTTCGGTGTTACTAAAATTCATTTTTTTCAACCCAAATACACTCGTTGGATCGTGTGTTAGTATCGTATCTAATTCTTTTCCATTCCGAATCCAACGCCCGCACCGGAAGATCTGATCCTGTGAGGCGAGATCTCCGATAAACCACGTTATACGCAGAATGTTGAGCTCCTATTTGGAGTCGCATATGCACTTTCTGGATGGTAAATATGTACACTGCTGACCTCAGAGTGTCAATGGAGCCTTGGACGTAGCCCAAACCAAACCGTTTGCCGATGGAAAGTATTTGCCCCGGTGAGAAGGTGCCTCAACGGCATGTGATTAGCCTCGGTTTTTATGATCCGCTTTTCCGCCGCCGGAAGATGGAAAGAACAACACACACAGACACTCGACACTTGGCCACAAACCAGCTGCTAACCGGAGCGGCGTGACTGAAATAATAAAGTACACACTTGCGAGCGGCAAAGAGACCGGTGACAGCTGCAACCTACCGGAAGTTGTGCAATGGAAAGGAACCGATTATCGGACGGTACGGTTGACCATCGGATACATCGGCATACGGCCACAGCAGCCGCAGCAGCAGCAGGAGCAGTTAAAAGAGACATTCCGAGCCCGAACGATTACGGCATAATTTAAATATCACTTACCACACAAACACATGTGCCGTTGTCGCCACAAGTCGCCCGGAACCGGATCCAAAACTCGGGTTCCAGTGGTGCAGTTCGACCAAGAAGCAGGGTGTGTTACACGGAAGATCACGATTCTCCAACCTAACCGGCTCTCCTTTCCCCCGGGTGCCGAGTTCGCTATCGTTCTAATGCTGCCCAAGTTGCTCTGGTTGGGGATTTGAGGCCCTAAAACTACTGCCAGCCGGCGGCGCCCAGTGTCGGTGACTCGGTGTCCGATGGGCAGACGATTACTGACCACGCCCGCCCTCCCGCCTGAAACAAATAATGAAGGTGGCCGAGAACGGACAGTAACCGCAACATTATCGCCCACCCGCCAGGTCCATAGCCGAGATCTTCTTGCGACATCGAGAAGCGAATTGCGTGTTGGACGATTCCGGCTTCTTCCGGAAAATTCGCATCGCCCCAGATTCGCTTTATCGCTGTTCTGCACTCCGTCTGGGTGTGGACACAGGGGGGTGGGGTTTGGGCACGAGCGCACGAGAGGACAATGCATGCGCCAATTAACCTTTGGCGTGGCGTGGAAGGCAAACAGAGGACCCGTTGACCACATCCGGCACCGGACTGGTCGCCCGATCGCCGGATCTTCGACGGGTCGCATGCGAATCGTTACCGTGCATGTCCAGCGCATATTCATCACCCGACGCAGAGAGTGATAAATCACCGACCGGCGAAAGTTCCCGTTAACATGACCCGAGACGTCACGCAGGAGTTTTTGACTGGAACGCATAAATTACGGGGTTCTGTTTTAATTTCGATGTAACACTTGTTGTTCCTTTTCCTACGCTACTGACACTTTGTTGCGATAAAAGTTGCGGCATGTGTGTGGACGATTTTTGAATAATATTCTAGCTGGTTTGCTAATTTATTCCATCACCGGGAGGACCGACCGTGGAAGGTATTCTGCGTGCGTGACGGATGAGGTGATTTGAAAGTGTAATGTTTTGGGCTAGCGCGTGCTATGCCCGTTGTATTCGCAGTCGACCACAAATAACTTTATGTTCTTCTCCGATTGCGAGAAAAGCGCCCCTCACATAACGCCCCGGCCGATACCCCGTTTGGCAGTCAATTGCGATGGTAATAACTGTTTATCACGGTGGCATTAACGGCACGCTGAACCTCATTCGGTCGGCTGACTGATAAGCTGGTCGAAAGGCTCTGGTGTCTGGCGCTGGCCAGCTCTTTCAAACCCCCGGTTCTGCACAGAGTTAAGTCTATCGACCCTACTTCAGCAACTTAATGGGACAACATAAAATCGGTTACATACCTTTTCGCATGTTCAATCCCAGTTCGCTTGTTGCGTTGCTGCAAACAACCGCCAGCAAACCAAAAACTAACGAACATTCGAAGCATGTATCGTACCCAGGAAATTGTTGGCGGCTCACCGACCATGGACATGCACACCTTGGTGTGTCGTTGGAATTAGTTATGGTTGTATCGCGTTACTTGCAGTCAGCTCAATAAATCGAACTGGCACCTGCTTGCACCCCAGCGTAATTACGTTAATAATTAAGCCAATGAAAGCGCACAATATTGTGGCATTTTGGTTCATCAGCAGCAATTTCCGTAAAATGCCGTATCACTCATGGATGTGTATTGAGCGCCATAATATCCATGGCCAATCCATCGCCGGTACGCCTTTTAGTCCTAATTGTTCACTGAGCGTCCGCGGACGGTGTTCAGTTGCTCAGGAAAGGAGTATGGATATCAATTACAATGCAATATCAATTACACCATCGACGCTTTATTTGCTGGTTTGAAGGTGCAGTTGCAGGAACATTGAACCATCCTTTTTTCTTCCGAGTTTCTGTCGGAAACGCACCCGGACAGGTTTGTAGAAGTTGTATCATTTAATCTAGTTTCACGCGCACGTGTAGGGATTTGAATAATTTTGTCCCTTGGTAAAGTAAAGCCATGTTGATAAATTGTTAGGGACGAACATTAATATAAAAACCCACAAGTAGCCGAAACACAACGCCAACTGGCAACATCTAGTGCTTCGCACACAAAAACTTTCTAAGCCGTTCCATAATCACAATCCGCCCACGAGGAACCGTGACGGCCAACGGTGGCAAGGGGTAGCTGATGGTGGTGCTTCGGGAGGACTTGGATAAAATTAATTTATCCATAATCTGCACCCTGAAGTATCGGCCACGATCGAAGCAATAAGGTGCAGACGAATAAAAATTAGCAATCTGCAGGACGACGGGTCCGCACGCCATCGGGACGGGATTCTGTACCTTACCAAGCAGAGAGAGAGAGAGCGAAATAACTAACGATATGGGATATTCTAGACAGCAACTTTTGTACTACGAGCACGGCCACAGGAAGTTTGCAGACCGGGTCAGGCTGTCGTGCTGAGGAGAGAAAACTTCAATCAACCCGTACAAGTTTCGTCGCTAGTTGATTCGCTCGCTCGATAACCCAAAGCCCCGTACCGAACGACTTGGCGATTCTTCGGTGGGATTCTTCTAGCATCCTTCGCTGGCCGATGCGTTTCCAGTTTAAATCCCTTACCGATCCGGTCTCGGAGCCAGATCCCGGGCCAACGGAGCGGTACGTGACGTGAAGAAACTGCTACGCCACGGCACGGCAGGAAGCTCACGAGTGTCTCGATGGGTCGATCGGTCGTCAAGAGGCCAATCAAAAACCCGAACTGACGCCTGGCGTCAGTCACGTACCGAATTAACACTTTCATTCATCATCATCAGTAGCAGTGCTTCGCGTTGCCTTCGGGAGCCGGTTCCCCCCAGCGTAGCATGTGCTATGCTAATCGGATTATTTGGCGCCGGCAAATGTTCACCGTAGCGCACCGTTCGTGCTTGGCCACCGTAACAAACGGAACGGTGCAGAACTGGGATGGCGGCAAACACTAAACACCTCTCACGAGTGGTGTTAAGTATCGGAATTTTCTTTTTTTCAGGATTATCCGTTCCTTTCGAATTCGAGAAAAACAGCAAACTCGGTGCCCGGGGCACCGCAAACGCGTCAGCCAACTGATCATTCAACGCGCCACGTTCGAGGAAAGCTTTAATACGGCATTTCGCAAATGATTGATTGTGGAACGGCTTTTGCGTTGGCTGGGCCGGACCCTGTTGGGTTGATTTTCTTTTTCCCACAGTGAAAAATTGTTAAGCGATAACCTGTGCATTGATTGAAGCGATTTGGTCCCACGTCCCGTGGCAACTTGTGGCCCTTGGGTTTGCTATAAATCATTTCTTTGCACCCGGGACCCCCCGAGTGCTGCGTGGCATTTGGTTTTTCCGATACACGACGTCTGGCTCTGTGACTGTCACTCACTTCCGAAAGTAAGAAGAACACGGCCCCACTGTAAACAGTGTTTGGGTGTAAATCGATCGTGATAAAGGGAGGAAGAAAGTATGTAAAGTTTCTAATGTGGGCAGTCCTTTTTTTTATTCTCGAGCCATAAAGTTCGCCATTCGTGTGGTACACCTTCCGATTCTGACGGTAGCCATAGGTGTGCCAACGAGTTTTTTCTCACATCACCCGCTCTCCAGTTGAGTGCCTAGAGGCCATAAAGTGAAGAAAATTGGTTCGAGATTGGCAGAAAATAATGAACACTCATTAGCATAACTATAAAAGCAGCATTTTCTTAGTTCAGAGCGACCGTTAAATATTATTTTTCTCCGCCAGATTGCGTGCGCTACAAAAATTGCGCCAACTTTGATGAATGAAGGTTTCTTGAAAATAAAACCTCGAAACCATCTGGCTTTCGGTAGCCTTTTCGGTGTTTTTTGTTATGATTTTCATGATAAGAATACTTGTTTGCCGACACGGTGCGAGTGTATTTATGGGTCATCCAACGGCGTATACGGGTACATAAACTACCCCCGGTGCGGTCTGATTAGTTGTAAGCGAGTTACGGTTTCTGCCTTACTTTTAGTCCACCTCCCCGACGATAAACCCAATACCGATCGCGCACTACGTACGTTCAACCAACATAATTCTTACCGCATCGAATCGGCTAGTAAAACCAATTCATAAGCCCGCCTTTACGTGCGAGTCTAGGCGCCAACATAGAGAGGAGGCCACGCAACATAAAAACAGCCGTACGTTTGCCTTATCAACCGCACGGCATCGCAAGTGGTTCCGATTTCCGTTGCTCAAAATCGGCCGCAAACAACAATTTATGGGATGCCACAGTGTGTGAAGGGTGGCCGTATTTATCGTCGTGTTTGTCGGGGAGTTTTCCGACACACCCCCCGTCAAACCGATGAAACCGCTTACCCCCTCGGGCGTGCTCGGTGTCACGGTGCGAAAGAGAGCGTTCCGCAGGTTGGTGTCGGGCAAAAGAAAGCTCACGCAGTTTTTCGAATGGTGTATTTGCTCGCCGCTCGGTTGTTGTTGCCGTTCACGTATCGCTGCTCTTGCTTCGGCTTTGTGCACACGGACTGTGGTTTGAAGTGAGCTTCTTCGGAGTATCCTTCGGGGCGCCTCTCTTTTCTCGCATTTCGGGTGGAACGTCTTTGGATGCGTTTTTTTGGCGGGCGTTGAAAGGCAACGACTCGAAAGGCGAATGAAGGAGGTATTTTTTTGCTTGGTCTTCTGCTTAAGCTGATGTCCAAGCCGATTTGTTATCGTGTTACACTCTCGGGGGGCGAGGATTAGGTTGTTTTTCTTTGTTTCGCAAGATTGCTGGCAGAGCATTAAGGATGGATATATGTATGCCAGCGATACTAATCGAAAGATATGGGCCGAAAGTGTTAGGGTTCATGGTCTATTCGACTGTCTGGAGTACATTTCGTACACTACGCCCCGACTGAATTACGAACGATTTTTTAACCTACTTACAATACTTCACACGAGTACGGGTCTCTATTGAGCTGACGATGGTCGGTGGACACTTTTACACTTGATTTATTTTATCCCCGAGATCCTATAAAGCCCGGCAGAGCACCCAAACCCAATGAAAGTCATTCGCCACTCTTCAAACTGATCCTTGTAATAAAGAACGCCAATTTGGCCGACTGAAGGAGGGCCGAAAATGCTTTGCCATCCTACAGCGAGATCGTTACGCGAACAAATTCTCCCATTTTGCCCGAATCGAGCTGATTGACTGCTCAAAGTGTCGCTGTATCGCTGTTGACATTATTCCGGTGCCACCCGCAGGATGCGCGTTGTGTGCGAACCGCGAAGACCAATAATTTTCCGTTCCGTTTCCGTTGTGTGCTCACTACTCCCTTCCAAGGGCAACTGTCTGGCACGTTCGTTCCGTGAATGGCGACATTTAAACCGACTAAACGGCCCACCCTGGCGTCGTTTCCGCGGTTTGTGGCAAAACTGTCTACGACAACCATCGGGACGGAGGGAAGATAATTTGGTGGTGCCGGTTTGTGTATTCACAACGGCACCGTGGCCTTCCACGGGCTGAGTTTACATTGGGTATCATTAAAGGGCAAGAAAGTTTACCCGACGCGTGTGGTTGGTTAGAAAAACGGGAAGATTAATTACTTACGCATTTCACTCCAACGATCGTGGATGTCTGAGGACAGCGTGTGACTAAGGGGATGTTAATCGTACCATATTCACTTTGATTAACGATCTTAATAATGTTTCGTGGAAAACAGGACAGGGCCTGTAAAATGTCGAATTTGTCTTCGGTTTGCTTTGAGTTAGTGAAAGTAAACAAATGCCACATAGAATAATTTAAATTATTTTATTAGAATAATATTAGCATACCGTTGAGAGCTAAATCATACAATCGATTAGATGTTAATGACGTTGATGGAATACTGCGCTTGAAGTGTTTGCCCCGTATGTCATCAAAACATTCATCACAAATATAAAATAAACATTGTAACTGCTGTTTTAAGCACACATTTCAGCTCAGCCCACAAACATACTTTACCCAAAAAAGAGAAAAGTGTAACAATGTGTAAACGCGGCGCAGTGATGGGAATCGCCCACGGAAATCAAATTTCATCATTCAATTTGCATTCAGTGCAGTGATGCGTTGACGTTGATATGAACGCAAAAAGTAGCACAGCTTTCGGCTCCGTTTTTCCTTTCTACCCGGGTCCTGGATGCTGCAATGGTCCAACCCGTTAAGAAAAACCGCCGCAATCCATCGTCGATACAAATTGCATCAGATTAATCTCTTGCCCGACGCTGCTATCTCGTGGGTCCAGTGTGTGGCCGTTGATAACCGGCTATTGGGAAGGGCTGTTAAAAAAGAGCCCAAACAGAAAAAAAAGAACCGAACCCGATTTAGAACCATACAGATTACCGTCTCCTACCGTTGACGGATGGGACTGCAAACTGCCATTATGGGAAAACCAATGGAACCGTTCGGAGGCTGAACACCGACCGCCGGCTGAAGGCTGGCGAAAAACTCGTTTGCCATTCGTCCTCTGATCACTGACCACCAAACCGAAGGCGCGTTTGGCATTGACACTAAATCGAGCGGCGCAAAATTGGCACGGCTTGCCCACTGTTACACAGAATTTGTGGTTTTCAGCACCCGGTCGGTTTTCAGGAGCGCGCGGTTTAAATCACAACGTGGGACGTGTAATGAAACATGTCAATCGCACAGCAGATTGATACATTTTCAGCGGGTCGGTTTTTGCATCGATTTGATCCAAACCCCATTCGGGAACGGGCAGCCATTGTGGCACATGTTTTCGTGCATTGAACAGCATATTTAAATATGCCACAAACGTGCTGTATCGATTTTTGTGTTACTACCCACTGTCACGAAGGACAACTGGCGTTGGAGCATAAAACATGATTGTTGATTTAATTAATGCATACAACCGAACGGTTCATTAGAGCCTAATTAATATAAAATGACCGGAAGCGGCGTGTTATGCCACAGCGACCTATTTGCGAACATGGTTCATGAATGTTTTAGTGGCATTTATTTGCAATAATGAACCGATTTTAATTTGAAGGACGATCAACGTACAGCAACGATGCCAGTGATAATTGAATACTCATTACGGAGACATGCTTAAATCTGGAAAAAAACATATGCTCTTCCGCTGCGTGACGGCGATCCTGGGTAAAATTTAATTACAAATTACGGCCGGATGCTGATGAAAAGTGTTCCTATTGGCCAGTGAAAACGAATCGCACCGACGTGTGGAAGACGCTGCTCTGCGTCATCCGATCCCTCTCGAGGGATATCACCGTGCCATCAATCAGCCGAAGGGATCGAAATTTGTTTGGATGAACGAAAAACGCAATCTCGGAACGGTCAGCCGGTAGTCCTGGGAGTGTGTGAATTGTGTGTGGAGTGTGATTTTTCACCGGGGCCCCCGGCGTGCTGAGTTATGTGGTTTGGAAGAAAAATAGCCCCGACGACCGCGGCGCTGCGGGGCGAGGAATTTGGGGCGAAGCGAAGAAACTAGAGAAATATACACAACCCCGGCCCGAAAAGGCCAAATCCATTTGAATGTAAATGAGGAGCGAAGGTTTTTGGCTCGATTTTGTGCCCCGCGCAGGGGAATGATGAATTGGATTTTAACATCTGGGTGGGTGTGTCACCACGAAAGTCGATGGCAAAGTTAAAATTTGAATAGCTCCACCACCACAACGCTCCAACGGCTCCACACCTTAATCCTAATGGATCGTATCGCCGCTCGAAGTTCGCGAGTGACGAGGTTGGACGAACAGACGAACCGCAGCATTCTTTCATAATATCACCACCACAACATGAGCGAAATCATTGACTCAGCACCGGCAGCATTGTTCCGGTGGCCGGTTCTCACTCTGTTTAGAGTTTTATGCCGATGCTGCCTCGACAGTGCCGATTCAGCAGCCGGGAACACAAAGACATAACAAAGGCCGTAACGAGTTGAGACGAAAAACCCCGAAGAATGGCCAGCGGACGGACGGACGGACGGACGGTGGAAGATAATTTTATGCGCACCGCACCGACTGCGTGATGGCCGAGATCTGGTGGGAAATAATAATAATAATAATCTGATGCCGGTTGGTAGGGAGAAAAACTCACCCAACCGGTTCGAACCGGGCACCAGGCGTCTCCATCGAGAAGTGCCGCGAAAGCATCCCATCGATTGCGGCACCGTGCGCGGCAAGCGGAAGAACATATTTTCACCATTGTTTGGTGCATGTTTTTTGTGTCCCATTATTTCGTTTTTCGCCATTTCCCATTCCGTCGGTTAATCCATCCGGCAAAAATCCGTTTACACTTTTCACTCCCAAAACTCATTCCGCACGTTCAACTCGCAGAACCGTTTCCGCGCTCAGCTCAGTGAACAATAACACACAAAAAAACACACACACAGTAACCGGTTCCGTGGTTCCTATGATCGACCGACAACACGAAATCGCTCGCTAGCGGCGATGTGTGCTTAGCTCGTAATGGGTTTATAATTTAACACTTCATTCGCTATGCAAACATCGTGACGGTGGCGTCCTCTGTGGCGTAGCCGTCTCCACCGACGGTCTTACACCTCTTTCAGCCCCGTTCGCCCTCCTCCTGTACGCGGATCTTTTGTCCTCGAATCCGAGTGACAACACGGAGCTTACGGTGGTGGTGGTGCATAAAATATTTCACGCCATGCGCTGCACTGATCCAAAAAGATTTCCTTGGCCGTGCTGCTTTCCACTTTACCATCGTCTTCACGGTCGCACGGTTAACTTTGACGAATCATTGCTGGCGGTTCGCTAGTTCGAGACGGAAAAGTAGCACATTCTTCCCGGTGCGTCCGTGTAAAGTGCTCCGACGACGTGGTACGTCTCGCCGGCAAGTGTCTTTGGCTTGGCCACGGCAAAATAGAAGCAAAGCGATTTCTTATTGGGTTTTGCGAAAGCTCCGCCGTGTGCTGGCGCGCATGTGAGCATAAAACGTGTAATGGATTTCAATTGCACCGTCGATAAGCGAAAGGGCGCACGGAACGTAATGCACGAGAAAGTGTACTTCTTGGCCAACGAGCCATCTATCTTACAGTGTAAACACTGCACCGGGAGCAGTATATTAGGGAAGTGTTGCGGCAGAAAAATTAAGTTTGAATCTTGTGCACTTACAGCGGCCGGCATCGTTGCAATTTTTTCGCGACAAGTTACGGTGTATCCATGAATTGAAATAATACACTGTCGTACAAGAGAAATGACTTGAGACGGCTTTACCCGGCATTAAAAATTTAAAAAAATTCAAATTCACCAGATACGACAAAGGGAGATTTACACAAAGTCCTACGGTACTTCCAGCCGAGGTATTGACAATAATGAAAGCGTCAGTGTCTTCAACATTCCACTCCCACTGTAGTTCTGTGAAGTCGAAGCTACACCCCATCAATTCAGATTTGCCGCCGGCACCGAAGACACCAAATCTCGTTACTGTGCTCATCGTCCCACCCTCGGTGGATCCTTTCGGTCGTTTCACCTATGACAAGAAAGGCCATCAATCTTGATATCTGGGCCCGGAATGGCCCCGACAACCATGTTTTGCGCCACGTTCTCTGGGCCATTTTTCTCTTTTCGACGTAAAACGTGGTTTTCTGTTGAATTTTTGCCTTGTTCGTTCGGTTCCGAGATTGTCATTACTTTTTCGCGCCGCCCGCCCGTGCCGAGGTCGGTTTTGGTTTTCCGCTAACCTTTCGGATTTCCGGATGAATGGATCTGTGTCACCTCGGCGGAGCGGCGTTGACAGTACACTTTTTTCCTTTGTTCCCACAATTCCTGTCGACGTCAATGAAATGAAAATATTGAACGTGCGAAAAGTTATAATACATATTGCCAACACAGAGCGGAAGTCTCTCTGTTCTCGGTTCGCTCGAACTTGGTACGATTGTTTTTCTTTCCGAGTACATTGAAAAGTCCACCGAGAGTCGACAGCGATTTCCTTGCGGTTTCGCTTTTCGTTTTATCAATGCCGCCGCAGCGCAAACATCGTTTCGATGCTCGGGACGTACATAATAGCTCGGCAGAAGGGCGATTACTTAGGAAATATGCAGATTAAAAAGTTTGATGAAAAATGGTACGCTCTTTTCTTTACAGATCATCCGCGAGCATCGGAGTGCCCGTCGCCCTGAAAGTGAATAAGAAAGTGATACATAATTGAAAGTAAATCCTACCATCGGCGGTGTGTGAAATCGGCTACGATGGCCAATGCTATACTTGTGTGAAGCGTACCAACAGCGTAATAGAAAATTGCCGATGTCTCCGAATGGTGAAAAATTGTTAAACATCGAGAAGTGTTAAAATTACAAATCGTACAAGCAAACGGAGGGTCACATTTTCCACACAAAATGCTTCAGGTTACGGCGGACCGTTTCGGGCGCAGGAGCAGCTCCATCGGCTGCCGATCGATCGTCGGCCGGCGCACGTCGATGTACATCAACCAAACGCAGCACGATCGGGACCCGTTCAAGGTAAGTCGATCAGGATTTGGCATGCAAATTGGTACAAAACGGCAGAATTATTCCAAAAATATTCTCCGAGCCACTGAACCCTGCCGTCGTTGGCGCGATTTAAAAAATGTATGAACCAAAAGAAAAATGAAGCGTCGCGAAAATAAGAAACAGCAAATTGAATTGACTGGCGAGGCAAAAAGTTTCCATATTATGATAAAGCGGCCAGTTTGGGGTTGCAGCCAGAAATGGCAGAGAGACTTCGGATTGATGGATGACGGTCGTTGCCGACAGACTTGCGAGGCACAAGAAAAGTAAACGGGACGAAGATGTTCCCGGTTCCTGATAGTATGACGATTTAATCACCAATTCTTTGACGGAGGTGCGCATCGCCTGCCCTTTGTGGGGTCCCTTTTTTAAGCGTCCCAGGGCTTCGGATTCCAATGTCTTAAACAACTGACGCGTCTAACGCGTTTATTGAAATAAAACACCAAACGGCCGATGGACCGATGGTAACGATGTTGATAAAAGTGTCGATAAGAATGACGACGATACTAATGCTGTCAGCACGTGGCACATCGCTGATTAATCGAATGATTAATGAGTTTATAACTCAAGCGCACGCACCGCACGGCGATGAAAGACAATGTGTCCTTTTTGTCCTTAAAGCGACCAGTAAAAGCGTCGAGATTGCCAGTTTGCCAACAGATTTACGAATGATCCGGAATTAAGGCAGATCAGCGCCCGTCACCTGGCTAAACGATTGAGCAAATTGATGCTTTTAAAGACAATTAATTGAATCAAAACGGTTTTTAAAATTATTCAATCAATTCGCTTGTGCTTGGGTGATCGATGTTGGTGGTTGAGCTTAAATTATGTTTAGATTTCAAAAAAGTTAAGCAGCAAATTGACTGAACAATTTCCTAATGCAGCATCGTAAATGTTTTTATCGTCGCCCAATCGCTCGTAATCGTTGAAAGGGAGCCCATCAAGTGTAAAATTGGTACATATTAACTAATCTTTCTAGCCAATGATTCGGTACGCCCGGATTATCGATACCGTGTCGGACAATTGATGGTCCTGGGGTTGGGTTGAAATAGCACACCGCTGCCCGTCCGCTTTCCCGAGCAGGACCCCCTTCAGGACTATTCTTTAATACCATCGAAAGCAGCCACCGGTAGTGGAGGTAGAGCGAGAATGAAACATCGATCGTATTGATTACATATAACTATACCCAACTTCTAGCCGGCCCGCTGTGAAGGGCTCAGGAAGAATGAAGAAAAATAGATATCGGTTTTGCTGCCAAAGGGGTGGAACCCTATCCGCCAGGGGCGAACCGAAATAACAAGCCACCGGTGGTCAGCGCAAAGAGAAGAAAAACAAAGCCGAAGACTACAACAGTGTTCCGTCGGTGGAGTGCAATGATTGAAATATTGCACTCCATAGCTCTTGGCCGCACATCGAACGGCGGAAGGAGATGATTCAATTGGCATATACGAAGGGTTTTCTCATTTGCCGTTCGGTGTGCGCGAACTCTGAGCAAGATTTATGTAATTTCATTTATCTTCACTGCCTTGGCTTGTGGTGGCTGGCCAAAGGATCTTCGTTCTCGTGGTGCAAATTTGTGGTTGTTGAAATCGGGCAAAAGAAGAGCCGGTGCTTTTGCCACACCGAATTAGTGTTACGGCCAGGGAACCGAGGCACGGAAGAAATTAATATTTTTGCTCCATCTACTCCGTCTGCCCGTGGGATGCAAATGGGCGTGAAAGGGGAAACCGGAAAGCAGCGGAAAATCAGTGCCCCGGGGCGAGAGAAGCAATTTGGCAGATGCATAAATGATGGCGAATAATTTATTCAAGATTCATTTAATTAGAAAAACTTTCGCTTCCCGGGCTCGTTGTGATTTGGAAATGGTGCCATTTTCATGGTGCCACGGTGGTTTTAACCCGCTCATTGCATGATTTAATCAAAAGTGTTAAACAATATGGTGCTTTCTTTGATGTTGACTTGCCGCTTTATAATGGAATAATGAACATCCAATAGTTGGAATTGAGATGACAAATTGAAAACGTTCATCGCCAAGCACAAGACCTCATCGTCCGGCAAAGGAGCGATGCTGTGATCAAAATATGTCACCGTTCGTGGCACAGAAAACGAAAGTGCCACCGAGTTCGCCTGCGCCTTGCTGTGATTGCGATTAACGAAATACTCAGCCGGGAACACAACGGGAAAACAGTCTTTATCCTGGTGCCAGACACAAAAATGGGCGACACTCACAAAAAAAGCGTTTGGCCGCTTGGGATTGATTTTTTTTTCATCCCGCTCGCAGAGAAACGCCGGACGCAGATGGTTTCTTTTGCGGTCTTTGACTCGACTTTTCTTCCCTGCCCAAAAGTTCGCCGAGCTAACGCCGAAGAAGTGGAAAAAAGCGAACGGTTCTTTGAATGGTTTGTCGAACTTTTTCTTATGACACCAAAATATGGGCATCGTCCACGGTTTTACCGTTAACAAACTTCTTGTTCCCGTAAGTTATACGAACACAGTGTAACACAAGGGTCCCACATGGCTTGGTTTGGTCATTGCTTTTTGTTCGACACATGCCTGAGCAATATGCCAAGTGTGACGTTGACGGTGGTCTTAACGAATCGAGCACAAATAGGTTTTATTCAACCCAAAATTGCACCATTGGTAGATTAGTCTGCGAGTGGTAGAAGTTTAGTCAAGCCGTCAAGAAATGTTTCTACTAGGTCTATACGTTGAGAATCGGAGTTTAAAAAAGATGGCTGTACCTGCCGATTGGGACTTCCCAGTTTTGCGGTTCATTCATCATTACCTTGTTTTGATATCAGGTAAATGAGTTCAGGTCGAAAAATAAATTATTTCGGTGTGCAACCCATCATTTAAAGGGTTAAAGTATGTCAACTTTTGTGCCTGAAAATGATGTTTTGCGGGGATTATTATTTTTCTGCTCCTCTTGAAGAAAGCTGCTTCGGAGTCGCACCAAATGTTTGTCGAGACTTGTGTTTGGAAGATCGCAGTGCTTTAAGTGGTTTAAAAAATTCCAAAATGGCGATTTTGACTTTACAACAAAAAAGCGTCCAAGGACTCCAAAAAACGGACTTTCTGATGGGACAGAAAGGTGTGGTGTTTCACAAGTTCCTAAAACCCGATGAAAACGTTAATTCGATCGCTACTGACAACAAATGATCAATTTGAACCATGCATTCGAAACGATCGATGGAAAACGATCAAAACGCCGTTCCTGTTTTCTGAAATGGAGGCGCCTGGTCGCCCGTGGCCTGAGGCTTCCATGTCCGCAAAAAACAAAACTGTTTCAGGATACTATCAAATCACTTGGATGAAAGCTGCTATCCCTCCCCGCGTTATTCACTAGACTTGGCTCTTTCCGAATATCATTCTTTTTCATCGATGGAACACGTGTTGGCTGAGCAGCTTTTCGTTTTTCTACGAGGAAGTCGAAATGGAATGACTAATTAGTTTACTTAAAAAGTCGAAGAATTCTTTCGTCTGGGAATCCATGATTAAGCAGAGAGATAGGAGAAATGTATAGCTAGCGATTGCACATACTTCGAATTAAATAGAGAGTTGCATAAACATTTTATAAACAAATTGTTGTGTGTTAAAAAACTCCGATTCTCAACGTATAGACCTAGTAATAATGGCGGCAAAATGGCGACGGCCACTTAACTGTTGGTGGGCTGCCATAAACCTGGTGAGAACCTTCGAATCACGCCAACGAAGCATTTCGGGCATTATTACTCGCAAGTGTCCAAAGTGCCTATCCACCGATTTCGCAACACTGTTTAACTTATCGATCACCAGCGGACGTCCAAGTTATGAGCAGCTCCGAAACTGTACATCCTGCTTGTTGAGATTTTAGATCGTTCCATTCTCTGACGCCCCCGGTGAACCCCGGGACATATTTGTTTGCTGTGCCCAACACTTCACACCGTAAGTCTATTGGCCAGTAAAATTTGGCTCTTCACTGAAGCGAAAGTTCTATTGAATGCCACCGGACCATTCAAGTGTTTAGGAACGACACTAACTCTCTCTCTCTCCTCTCTGGCTCGGGCTTAGTCTTTGGTTGTGACTCTGATTCGTGTGACCAAGCAGGAAGCTCGTTTGGGGACATACAGTTGGTTGGCCAACCACACGGCACTTCCATTAGGCGCTGGGACTTACACATAGAACTGTCCTAGCCATGACGTATCGTAGACGAGCCTCCTCCCGGAAGCGGCCAGCGGGTCAAGTTCGATGATAAAATAAATTGAATGAGGAATCCCATCGTCGCTATCCACTCGAAGATTGGATCCTTTAAGCAGGGGTAGCTCTTTGTTTGATTTGTCCGTGCCTTGGACGTGGTCTCATGATTGTATGCTTTACTGTGTTCGCTGACGAGTAGCGCCATAAACTACGGGCGGTTCAAAATAGACCTACCGTTACCGCATTTTACAGCCTGCTGTGCGTATCTTTGTACTACAAAGTAGAACCCGTCGGTGTGTCTTGCAAAGCAACAATTGCTGAGGCAACTAGATTCTCCAAATGCCACATCAAACATAGCCCAACTTTATTGACACGTCGAACGGGGATCACGCCACGCGTAACACATAATGAACGTGAGACAAATTTAGCTCTCTTCAGAAGATGTGTCAGTGCTCTGGTGGCACCGAAGATAAGTGGCCCGACAACGATAACGACGACGACGACGACGACGACGGTTGTCGATAAAATATGGTTCCTCTGGCGCGTCTGTGATTACAAACGAACGGTCATCTTTCAGTAGCGACCGGCCGGCATGACGCGGTCGATTTTGTCACCTCCCGTCCGCCTGAAAGGCACGTTGCTGGGACCAGCCCAACCAACATGATGTATCATCAAATAAACAGGCTTCGACGGCGGAGACAAGTGTGTGAGAAAACGTTACACCGAACCAATGAATGAAACGATGGTGAACGCGGGTGAATGGCAAGCCGAGGGGTGGCGAATAAAAAAATGGGTTCGCCCAAGTAATGCCGGATATTCAGTATCTTGTTGAGCATCTTTGGAGAGCTGCCAGTCCGCCGCGTCAGTCAGTACTTAAGCACACGCTCTTGTGTTTATTGTGTAGCTTTAATCGCATTTTCTTCCGATGGCGGTGGCTTACGCCGAAGGCAATCGCCTAAGAGTTCCGATAATCATCTCCACCGAAACTGTCACTCAAAGATGGTTTAACGAAATTCAGCAGAAAGCGAACGACTTGTTACGCATCTTGAGTGGCCTAAGTACATTTTGGCTCTGAAGAGGGAGGGATATTGTTTCCTATTGTATCAAACTTGCTTCAATTTTGTCGAGGCAACACTTTTCCTATTTTTTGTTTGTTTAAGAGAAGCGTGTCTTTCGCATTCTCAGTCCTTTATTCGGCCAACGCACTCCGGTTCATCATGGCAGTTGCAAATGGGATTGTCAAAAACTGTCGTTTTATTAACGATACGGGATCGAAAGTTTTGAAATGGTTTTGAAAGTTCATCTCCGCGAACTGCTCGCCACGTGGTTTGAATTGCTAACCGTGACCAACTTTCGAACGAGTTTCAGTTTCAATGCTTCGGAACACGGTGTGATCTGCTCGCTGTCGCTTTATGTTGTCTCCATAAACTGAAAAAGAAATCTAAAAAACTGCATTCCGGTTCGACTGAAAAATCGACACATCGTAAATCAGATGGTCTGCCGAGAAGGCCGAATGTTTGCAGTTCACAGCAGATTACTATCGGTCACTGTCCGGTACACAATCAGATGTAGGTCAGTGTGTTTGCTCGTGTGCTCGTACTTCCGCACTTCTGCCCCAAAAAGGGTCCTTGGTTCACCGGAACGGCAAATCGGTTACATGCTGCTGCTGCTGCTCTGTGCAGTGCCGTGTCCACCGTAGGCATTGTGGTGATTGTTTCTCGCTTCAGTTTTCGATTCGACCAACAGTTTGTTTGGTGACATTTTACTGTTCCCCTTTTCGGTGGTGCAGAAAACTTTCGGGCATTTCGGTAAAATAGTTCCGGCACCGAGTTTTCTCGGAAGCGCTTACAACTTTTGGACCAAACGCGTTTCGCTGGTTACGTACGGCCTTACGTTGACTGCGGCCAAGCAGTCAAGAATGGAAACACAAACCGCAACATCCGCCGGCAGCGGATGTAATAAAGTTTCCCGGCGAACGTTCCATTGGAAGAGTGGAGAAAAATATTTTCCCGTACCACGCCTGGCACGTTGGTAGAGCTGCACAAGAAAATGAACCAGGAAGCGAATCGCCCGAGCGTTGGTTAAAACTTTGATCACAAACATCTTCGGCCGGTATCGTTACAATCCGCTCGTACTCTTGAGGTCAGACGCTGCATTCGCAGCGAGTCGTACCGAAACTATGCCGAAGAATTCCCGTTGCATTGCGACTTATGCTTTCGAATTGCCGTCCGGGTATTGACAATGCACCGCTTGACCACTGCAGATGTTCCAACAATGGGGCACATTCTGCTCCATTCCCAGTAGCGTGTTCTACGGTTCGATAAGTCTTAACAATTTATTGCACCTCACGTGCTATCGATTTTACTGATACGATAAAGAGTCTATTTTGTAAACTCTATTGGGTTGTTTACTCGTTTCACCGTAGGTAATAAAACGTACGACTCAATCAATTATTTTACGATCATAATCCTTTATACTCGGTTTCGTTTCCGGAAGACCACCATTTTCAGTGACGTGGCACCATATTTTATTGCATTCTTCGTGAAAATGCACCGACAGCGGCGTGGCGTGAAATGAGTGATGTCGGTAAACGTTGCACCGGATGGAAGCCGTTCTTTATACGCTCCCGGAATCACCTGTCCCGCTCTCGAGTAGACGCGGCCCGGACAGGGATCAGCGTCACAAAGACTGGCTTAAGCTTCCCGCTGGCTCGCTGTCGGGTGGGACAAGAAAAATGAGCCCGAATGGCGCACCGGGATGAGGACAGATTGAAGCAATAAGAAAGACAGAACCCTCCCGCAGCGAAACTATGGGTTCGATGAAGCCATCGGCAACCGGCGGGCAAGTGGGCCGGTGAAGAAAAAAGATAACCAGCTCCCCGGAAGCGGAAACATAATTCGAGTCGCCGAGATAGAACGGTGCCTGACGACAAACCTGAGGAAATGATAAATAGTGGCCCATAACCGAAACGACCGGTCGGGCTCACCGTGCCGGATCGTTCGAGCGCACCCGGACCGTGTTCTTGCAGTGAAGAATTATGACACGGAAACACCGAAATGGATCAAACCGGGGCGCGGATACTTTACATCGCTTCCGTTTCGACACAATACCTCCGAGGCCGGGGCCTGCCTAATGGAAGGTAAAAGTAAATGTAATGACAAATCGATGCACTGAATCTTAAAGCATACGCTTAGTCACAAACTTTACCGAATAGAATACGAACTTTGATTTTGTTCCACAGTTCGTCATGTTTTCATCGGTGTCCTGCAGAAGGGCCTCCGAAGTTGTTTACAATCGTTTACTGTTAAATTGTTTACGAATTGGGTCCGAAAATTGTTTACACTTATTCGACGGTAAAAAACAGGATCGCAGTATCCAGCATCGTAGGCAAGGGTCACAATTACGTCATAATCAGCTTCATTAAAACCCAGGCCCCCGGTATCATAATCAGTTATCCGACAGGAAGGCAAAATGAAAGTACAAATTATAGATTTTCACCCAGTAGATATGATTACTGGTGCTGAGCGCTGGTGTTGGTAATGAAATCTTTACGGTATGCGTGAAATCCTTTCCCCGGACGACCCGGTGTTTTTGTTTTTGTTTTTGGGCACACCCCAAAAAAAAGGTCACTGTCTCGCGGTTCTGTTGGGGGGCATGGGAGAGAGTATTTTTCTTGTTGGCAAAAAGGGTTTCAGTGTCCGGCGTGAAGTAACGTTGAATAAAGTTGATCCCCGAATCGCAGCTGACTTTTAGCCTGCCCTATTTTGAGCCGGCTAAAGGGTTTGGGTTTAAATTTCAATCTGATGGTCTACAGACTGCAAATAAAGATGTTTCGTATAAAAACTGATTTACATTCCTCGGGCCGTTGAATGTTTTACGGATCGTTTTAACCCTGTAAACGGGAAGTTATAATCCGTACCATTTGGTGTTTATGTTAGCTTGTATTATGTGTTATTAAGAAAAAAGGCCTTCAAATTTATCAAATCTGAAAACTGAAAATAAAAACGCGATGAGGAAATTGCCCTATAAACTGAAATGAGTTTCTGCTTGCGATGACTCAATGTTACATTCGATTGCATAAAGATTTCACATTGTGACTCATAAAACGTGGCGTTTTTTTGAAGGTTAATATTGTCACATTTCCAAAATTGTGTGTTTTTCAATTTTTCCTTCTTAAGAGGGCGATTGAGGTCCGTGTGTACACCGCTTAACCGTGCAATAAAATAACCATTATCACACCGTCTGCCATTCGGCCATCTATTCGGGCGAGACAGACTAATATCCGTTCGGTTTATGCTGCGTTCGATGGCAGTCGAAAACGCAGCATAAACGGGGAAAAGGGGAAGCTGTGCGATGTGAATGAACTCCAAATGCCTTCACAATCAAGGGATATATTCCAACAAAGCGCCGTACGCTGTTGGAGAGCTTTGGGCGTCAGAAAAGCTCCCCAAAAGTAACTCAAAAGCACTCGCCGTAGAAGGGGAAACTGCGGCGAGCCACTCAAAGTCGATGAAACGAATCAACCCTGGAAGCTCCCAAATTGGCGCCACATTTTTCATCGATTTTCTTCAAATCACCACGTTACACTTTCAAAACAACGTGACCGTTGTCTCTCGATCTGTCGTTCGCTCTCTATTTTCGTTGTCCGTCTCGTGAGTTCCACGACTATTCGTGTGGAAGGCGCGTTGCTGATGACTACGCGGCTTCCAGCTGATGATTTGAAAGACTTCGTGTCATTCCTCAAGTGTTCGTCCTTTTTCGATCCGACTCGCTCTCGCTCTCTCGCTCGCTCGTTCTCGCCGACTCAGTGCTCAGCCTCCAGCAAAGGGGCCCGAGCTCGTGGCTCCGGTTAATGTGTAAGCTCCGTGTTGCCGCACGGCCTACTCGAATGGACTTCAGTTATAGGGTCGGCAGTTAATTTCGACTTCTCGAGCGATGCTGAGCTGAGGGCCGCGCGAACACCAGTACCCTTGCCAATGGAGGCAAACGCTCGTTAATGTGAATTGTGTTTTTGGTCGATGTCAGATGTCCGCCCACCCAAGGCAAGGGCTTAGTGTGGCACGGTTTCTGAATTGATTCCGAATCGAAGTGAGCGTCTCGCGTCCAATTGCAATTCATGTTTTACGTGTTTTTGTCGTAGTTGGGTGAAATTGAATTGCAAAGTGTGGCACCAGTTGTAAGTGTGGATTGTGTGACAGCTCAAAAATTTAAAGTGTGCCACGTGTTTCGTGGAAACAGCTCCATTTCGGGAGTGTAGCGATGGTGTCCCTCGATTGACGAGAGTATAAGAAGAATACATCTTAAATTGCTTCATACCGTGACTGTTGGCTGCGAAACGCAAGCGATTGAGTCGATGCCTGGGTGGTAGTGAAATGCAACTTTATTTTTTTTTGTCTTTAAAACATACAATCAAAAGTTCAAGTGTTTTTTCCCCTTTTTCGATCTACTACTTCCACCACGAGCTAATTACCCACTTCTTATGATTAGTACTTTCTAAACTTTGTACATTGAACTAAACCAGTGACTTGCCCCCCTTTTCTGTACCGTTAAATCCCAATCAACGTACCATAACTGCGAAAAGATTTACAATTATTTTCGGTCTGTTACTCTCTAATACCCACAGAAGGACGAAAGTTTGGCGTTCATTAACGCATTAGCGAGAATATTTTTAATGATCACGATTTTATTTTGTCGGTCTTCGTTCCAGCGCCTTAGCCGGTGGCACATTCTGGCACGTTGAGCATTAAAAAGGTTTAGCCCGCGAAGCCCGGGAAGATAAGTTTTTTGTACCAACTGTCGCCAAAGTTTCGCCCTTAAACCAAGCGAAACTTCATTTAAACTTTTTCCCGCGTCACACATTGAGCTCCGGTTCTTGCATTGACGAAGTGCCCGAAGACGGTCGGCCCCAGCTTGAGAGCATATCAAATTTCACGCGGCTGCCAGTCGAACATGTATGATCCTGCCGAACTTTCTGGCGGAATCCTACCGCTCGCTATCAAATAACTAATTGTAATCAAAGATATCGAAGTGTGTGAGTACGGAGAAAATCACGACGACGAGTCACTTGAAGCGCTTGTGCCGTTTGCGACGAATTACTTTAGGCGCACGAACTGTGTCTCAAGTGAACCGTGCAATTTGATAATTCATCGTGAGCAAATCGGAAGCCCCGATTGGTTATTGTGCAATTAATCGTGAAACGGAACGGTTGATTCGGAAATCATCGCTTGAAGTCTTTGCCACAAGTTTGATAAATCATTCTGTCCTTGGCACTTAGGATCGATTCGAGTGCCGTAGGACGCCAATAGAAGATACTGTTTAAAGTACAAAACATACAAAACATATATAATCTTAAAATCTGTTCCATGCGTTGTTTCCACAGAGGCAAATCGATAAAAGATGGGGATTACGATGACAGTGGCAACGAAAAAGGAGATTAAATACCTGAAAAGGCGGCTTATAAAAGGCAATTTTCTAGGATTGTTTGTACAAAACGCAATTAACCGGCCACTCTGTTGGTTGTTTGATGCTGCGTGTCGTGCTGCGTTGCCGGCAGCGTTGAGCTTTTAAAAGCTCTTTGTGCCTTTCATGCTGATTTCCGCTAACGATATCAGATTGGCATTCCGATAGTATCATCACGTTCCTCAAATAAAAACATTTCGTCAAGCACAAACTATCCTAAGCCACAAAAGAAATTTGAAATACCTTTAATTGATTTTGAATGTTACGGGCTGGTTAGAAAATATTAACAAAGCAAAAAGCGATACTTTTCGTCGAAAAGGATCAGTTGAAGGAGAGCCGAGCTGAAGCACAAGTTGAGAAAAGGAGCTTTGAAGAATAGTACCTTGAACCGTCCGCCAATGGTCAGAAATGGTCAAATTCTATTTCAAATTTGTTAACAACCACTCATGCCGTGGCCCTACCGTTCTGAGCCTTGTTACGGTTGAAGCCGAAACGAAAAATCCATTTGACCAACATTTTGGTTGACGGAGTATTCTACCTATTCTACCCCTTAATGTGCTTAACTTGGTTGTCACTCAAAGTGAGATTGACTTTTCCCAAATTTCGAACCCGATTTTGGGGAAGCGGGGTTTTTTTGTTGTTGCCGCCGGTAGACAACGAGCTGAACCATTCTTCGGCAACAATCCTCTACCCATGTTCACGACAAACCATGACTTAACTGGCCGGAAAAAGGTATTGAGCATTGTACAAATCCATTTCGTCTCGTTTTCCAGTTTTTCGGCCCCGGCTGTGGCTTCGTAGATGACGGGGATCGGCGTGACAGCCGATGCGGCCCCTCACCGGCCGCCCGTCGTTGGTGTGGCTCTGGCGGAGATACGTTTTTTTATTGAATTTCCTCATCACCGTGCTTCGACCGGAATGCACAAGGAATGTCTCACTGCCGGGGAACGGTTTGTCGGCCCTTTGAAAATCCCGTCATTGGCCCCGACACAGGCACGAATCCCTTCCGAACGGCGCGTGATTGATTGTCGGTCTGTATCGGTGTGTGTTTCGAATGGAAGCCGTTAGAGTAGGTTCACTTTACCGTCGCACTTTAAGAGCCAAAGTCCGCCACGCTGGTTCTGGTAAAATAGGAATTATTTTAAGTTCAAAACTATTATCAAATAAACCGCAATTCCTAGACTCAGTCACACTTTCCGCAATTGCCTCATCACAATCGGAGGAAAACCTCGAATTCTTTGCGCCCAGAACGGTCTGATTGATCACGCAACAAAAGCGTGCTGAACGCCCAACCAATTCACTTGTTCCACCGACGGCGCTCTACTGTTGCAAACCGACCCTAAACTTTGAATGGCTCGGCCCACAAAACCAAAAAGACTGGCGCGGGTCGAAAAAGGGATGCAAACTGTTAGGCATCGCTGCGACCGATGCCCCCGGCAGATCCACGCTGGATAATGTTTTATAACGGAAGTAAGCGTCACCGAGCCAAGTAAACACCGGCGACCGTACTGCGGCGCATCGGGTCCGTGAATTAACTTCATTTCAATCGCTGAACCACCGGGCGGCAATCCTTTTTCCTCGGGTTTATGCCTCCGGGGGCTAGCGTTGGGAAATCCTAAGACGGCCACGTGACGGAACCGGTTCTCATGCGCGGGAGTGAACCAGGGGGGAAATAAAAAAGAGCCAGCGGTTTCCGTTCGTCACTGGAAAAAAGGGAAAGCAATGGGCCAACTAAAAAGGCCCGGCCACGGGGAAAGTAAACTCGGCTCGCAAACGAATCCTTTACGACTTTCGCCATAAGCCATCGGTTCTGCGAGGGAGTTGCGGCTTGGGGCAAATGTTGTTCCCAAAAGCCGGCGCCGGATTATGAAGGATGTTTGAAAGATTCCAGCGCCCGGGCCGGTCGGTGTGCCGGCCGGGAATGGCGGCTTTGGTCGGGGCTTCGGCGATGGATTGTTTCTCTTTATTGCTTTCCGTCCATTTCCCGGCAGCTTTGGTGCTGCAAAATTTTTCATCGATTTTAATGCCAGTATCGCGCTCGGTAGTATCGCCTGTTCCGTCCGCCGAGAGTTTTCACAATGCCCTCACAGTGGTGCAGTGACTAATGTTTCCTTCTTGAAACGCGGTGACTTATGGAGCCAGTTTGATTTACAAAAATTAAGCTGCTATAAGAGCCCTGCTCGCTCTGTCTTTGCTCGCCGACGGACGCTCGCTATAATTAGTGCCTCTTATCTGACAGCTTCAGGTACGAGACGCCGGAAATAGAAGAAGGCAACCCTTGGAATCGACTGCTCGAAAGCCCTGGACGGGGCATTGTTTGAGCGATGGGAAAATAAAGCTCCAAACTACGCGCTGCGCTGCGGAACCGGAAAAACCGCATAACGAGGTCGGAAAATGTCGCCTCACTCTCGCCGGCTGGCAGATAATTATTTTTTCCACAAACCGACAACCATGACAGTTCATAAGATGAGTAGCACCGGTGTCGTGTCAGTCTCATCCCATCCTCGGCCGAAGCGCACCCGGTCCCCACTGCTTGGCCGCAAGACAATGGCGGTGATGGTGATTTGACGCATACAATTAAACTCGACCCACTATCCGATCTCAGGTTCTCAATTTTCCGGACTGCATTCCTCGGGGGCAGCCTCCCAACCGGAACGAGGAGACGGACGGAACGGTGTGTTGACGCCACCGGCAACAATGGAAATCGTAGCGGTGCACCGTTGGCCAGCACTTGCCAGGGTTGTGTGGGTCGCCTCGGGTCTACAGTGATGCCGCAGGCGGAACCCGTGACACACTGCGCAACGATGAAAGTAGAGTAATGAACCA